>NW_019384755.1:679260-700534 GCF_000671375.1 Centruroides sculpturatus | reverse complement strand
TGTATTCATTAATTTTCATTTTCATGTAGTAAAGGCTCTATGCCTTCATAAAGTATGTACTTCTCCTTTGTTTAAGGGTATTTGGGCAGTTTATTCTCTGTTGTATTCTCAAGCAAACAATACATACAAGTACAGTACAGTATTTTCTGAGGAAACACTCGTACTTATTCTTTTTTAACCCCATTCCCGATAACCCGGCATTTTCACAAACTCGGTCACCCTTCAGTCCACATTAGACTGAGTTTTTGGGACTCTACTGTATCACAAAATAGCATTCCATTTCATCTTGTAACACCAATAATAAAATTAAATATTGATTTGGGTATTTTTTTTTTCATGCAAAAAAAAAAAAAAGAAAAAATACCCAAATCAATATTTAATTTTCAAATGTGCTATTGTATTTTCACTTCTTTGATATATTTCATGATGAGTTTTTCATTATTTATAGTTGATGGTTGGTTTACTTCTTTATGTGGGCAGAATTGATGTTCTGTTTTATATACTGTATGTCAGGAAAACATTAAATAAATTTTGTATAGTTTCTTGTATATTTGTTTGATTTTTAATAAATTACAAAGTTACAATTTAACAAGCATTAGAAAAGTAAATTTTTTTGTAATAAGAAGAATCATCATTTTTAGACAATTGTAGAAAAAATGAAGAAAAGTGAGTTTAGTAACAAAAAGAATTAAAAAATTTATTTTGCAATCCATATCATAAATATGCTTAAAATTAATGATAATAATGAATAAAATTAATAACAATATAAATCTAATTTAAAAATAAATTTTTTGCTGATAAATAACAGTCTAAATAATATTTCAGATCTTTTTTACTTGAGTGTCCAAACAGAGAAGTCAGATTTGCTTTTGCAAGAATACTTGAAAAGACAATTGCCAATTTCTTCTATCATGGAGGAAAAATTGTGAGTTAATTTGCTTAAAATTTTAAGGATATTTTGATTTATATTTTACTTATTCTGATTATCTGCTCTTTCATAAAATATTGTAAAATAGTTCATCTGTGTAGTAAAAGAAAAATCCTTTGGAACTTTTTATCTTCCCATTATTTTATGTTGTTGAAAAAAGTGATAATCTCATATTGCAATAAATTTTAACCAGAAAATTATAAAAATGAATATAATACCTAAATATCTTGATAATTATTCAGACATGATTATAATAGTTTATAGGAGTTTTATACAAGTCAGGAAATTACTAGTACAAAAAAATTTTTCTTTTGGAAAATTTTAATGTTTCCAAACTTACAAAGTACAAATTTTCTAAATAAACTGGTGATTGTTTTATTTATTTTCTAACAAATATAGACAATCTTCAATAAACATCTCAGTGAACTTGTTTAATATAAAGCAAAAGCATATTTTTAAAATTATTGCTTTATTTATTTTCTATTCTAAGTATCATAAATATGAGGGTATAGCATATAGTCATACCCTGGTATGTAAAAAAGAAGAAACATGGATAATTTTTATTAGGATGATATTCATTATAAGTCAGTATGTATTAAGTTGAATGCCATTGATTGTCTTTGTTTGTTGATAGAGAAGAGTAGAGTAGAGTAGAGTGAGTGAATAGCCAAGAATGAAAAAACTGAAGATGTGTGGTTACAAAATTTTTGAATTTATAAGAGAAATTTGTTGTTGCTATCCATTCTGGGATGTCTGTTATGTATGACATTGACATTTTATTTTTCTATGGGACAATGAAAAAGTGAAACAATGAAAATATTCCAACTGACCATTGCTGGAAAAGGCTAAGATTCAGTCTTAGCTAGGAAATTATTATTGTCTGTTTTTGTGATTACTGCAGCATTATTGTAACCAACTATCTATCAAAATAGTCACCAGGAACTGTTATTGAAATTTGTCAAAATTGTATGAGCAGAAAAAGCATGATAGAATTATTAGGTACATAAAGCCATTAGTGTTGCCAGAAAGTGTTGATATGAAATTCTGCCAAATTTATCCTATTTTCTAGTGAATTTTTCCTCTGTCATTAGATGATACCATTTTGCAGATGGTAAGTTTAAAGTGATGAGAAGACAATTTCTTAGCTTAAAGAGTTATTTTTTTTTAATAATTTTTACAATGATGGCTTTGTAGAAGTGTATTTTTATATATGGAAGCTATGCACAGAAGAATTAAAGCCAAGTTTCAAAGTTCTTTATTATTTCTATGGAAATGTATGAACTTTGTTATTCTTTCTTAAAATTCATTCATTCACAATTTATAAAACAATTTCCAATTAAGATAGAATTTTCTGAAAAAGATTAAGTAATAATTTTAATTTAATATAATGATTCCATTTTCATAGTCCATTTTTTCTATATGTATGAATTTGCTTTTTGTTCAGTTTTATTTTCACTGTAATTTCCTCTTTCAATTTAAATTCTAAATATTTAATCTGATAATTTACTATAATTTTCTTTCATTCTCTATATCTCTAAGTCAATAATTTATGCCTCTTTGCTCTAATAACTTGAACTATATCAAACCAATTTATTATAAATTTTTTTAGCTTTTTAATTATTAAAACTTAGAAATGATTTTCTTAAACTTTCAAAAATTAATTAGATTATTGCTTCATTATAATTAAAAACAACTATTAATTGTTTACTTTATCATCATTGACTTTCAGATTGATAGAAGTTTAGACAGTGTCATTACTTGTTTATTGGAGATGCTGAACCAAGAAGTGCCCGATAACTGTCGAAGTTGCAGCCAGTATTTTTGGTTACTCAGCATGTATGTTCAAATGGTAAGTATTCTGTTAGAAAATGCATAGTAAAAAGGTATTATTATTACAATTATCAGAAAAATATCTAAACAGAATTTATTCTAAGATATTTAATAATACAGTAGAGCGTTGTTTATCTGAAAGCATTCCAGTCGGCAAATTTAAATATTTTTGCTAGTGCTGTGGTGCTGCAATCTTTGGCTATATCTTGGGCTACTCCAATATTTTTTTTGTTGGTGTGTGTGTTTTAGCTGGCAGCACTAGCACTTTCGTCTAGTGTTTTTCTGAGGACTGTGTGTTGTGCTGAATTGAATGTTNTTCAATTATATTATTGGTAAAACATATTTATTAGAATTTTTGAAAAATTAAAAATTAAATGGCATTGTATCATTTATATACTCTATATATTATTGACAAGAAAAATTCTGTTGAAAAGATAATTAGTATTGGTGTTATACTTAATTGATGTTTATCATATGCTGAGTAATTTTTTCACATAATATTTGAGTATATATTTAGCTAATGTGTTACGTTACTGCCTTACTGGATATTAGTACAATATTCATGTTTTAATTTTCAATCTAAAAAGAAAAAATAATTATTATTTTGTATACCAGTTTTAATTCAGTATACCAATTATAAGTTTTATTACATTTTTTTCCTTTATAGAATATCTTTTTCTTTAGTAATTAGAATTAGAAAATTGATTCTATTATTTGAGAAGAGAAATTATACCTAAAGGAATCTCTGGGTATCAGTGTCTATTCATTTATATCAGATAACTTTCAGATTAAAATAAAATAAGAGAAAATTGTTGTCATAAAAGAATATTATATTAGTTTGTGAACAAAAAAGTCACACCTCGTTAACTTTGCTTACAATTACAATTCCAGATTGTATGGAATGATCTCAATGACATGTGGTTCCAACAGGACGGCATTACAACAGTGCATGCAACAATGGATCTTCTGCATGACAAATTTGATGGCATGGTTATCTCACATTTCAGTGATGTCAACTGACCACTGAGATCATGTGATTTAACGCCATTAGACTTTTTCTTATGGGGTTATGTTAAATCATGGGTTTATGTGAATAAGCTGCAGACAATTGATGCCTTAAAAGTCAACATAACCAATGCCATCAATGATATCAAGCCCAATTTATGCCGTCGAGTCATCAAAAATGACCTCTCATATATGTGCCACCCAGCGAAGCCGTGGCAGCCATTTGGCCGATATTATATTCCATACATAAGGTAATCGAATACTCTTTCAAGTAAAAAAATAAAATTAATGATATCTCATACACACCTTGTTTTATTTAAATTTGAAGTTCGAGCACCCATAATGGAAAACCCTATAGAATTATTATATTATAGGATTGCTATCTTTTATAAGTATTTCTATTAACATATTAATTTATAATTAGATTGAATATATTGATACCGTTACTTAACTATATAGCTTCAAAGGTAATTTAATGTTATTCTGACAGAAAAAAATCTATGAAAAAGCTTGGCTTATAAATATAAATATTACTAAGTTTTTCATTTGAGATATATTATTGTATTGATATAATTTTTAAAAAATTTTCTGTTTTAATAAATTAATAAATAACTGTTACTTTGTATTCAACAGACAAGATAATGTAGCAAATGTTGGAAAATGGTTTAAATTTAATGATACCACAGTTGAAGAATATGACTTTAATGATATTACATTGGAAGCAGAATGCTTTGGTGGAACTTACAAAGCTAAAGTTAGAGATTCTGGTAACTAAATATTTTTTTTTTTTTTTTTGCAATTTTTAAAATTAAATTTTATGTAAAACATATATGTAAAATTATAGTATAATCAAGAATTATTTAAAACAATCATCAGCTTTTGATTTATATTAGAATTAGAGAAAAATTATAGTTGCCCAAGGCACAGACTTTTAAGAATTTTATTTACCATATTTATTTAGTTAAATGTAGGAAATACATTTCAGGAATTAAAAAGTACTTCAATTTTGTATATTATAGAAATAACATAAGAGATATGTTTACTTATATTTTAAAAAAACAGCAAAGAAATAAATAAAACTCTTTATTTTTGTTTTTTCAACACTTGTTGAAATATACACTGTATAATTTTTATATATGATTTATTTATTATAATTTTAATAACAGCATTTTTGTAACATATATGCAATTTCAGGTAATTCTTATCCTGAGATTCGACAAAGGTATTGGAATGGCTATATATTATTTTATGAGAGAATGGAAGAAGCGATAAAAACACCAAGAACACCTCGAAAAATACCTGGACGATTTTCATTCAGGAAAACTGAGAAAGATAATATTGGTACACCAAATAAGTGAGAATTATAAATTTTTTTATATTTTTAACTCAAATTCTAAATATAAATTATTTTGTTACATTATTTGATTTTTTCATTAAAGAACAGTAAGAAAAAGTGGTACACATAGACATGGTGATAGCTTAAGTCAGCTAACACAATTGGTTGACAGAGGTGAAAGACAGGGACTGTTTTTGGATAAAATGCCAGCTAGAATACAGCAATTAGTAAGGGAAGAAAATTTAGTTTTTATGCACAATCGAGACATTTACAGCAATTCATATTTTAGTTTCATACAGCAAGTTGTTACTTGCAACATTGTAAGTAAAAATTTAATATTTTAAAAATTAATAAAGCTTTTCTTTTTATTTGATTTAAATTTATTATTTTAGGGAAATTCAAAGCTTTCTGATTATCCCAAATTAATGATTGAAAGTTTAAATTTAAGTGTCAATTTTCTTTTCAATACTTACTTACGTTATAAAAGGAAGATCAGGTTAGTTTTTTTAAAATTATGTTTAAAAAGAAATTTATAAATTAAATTTTAGTAAGTTATGAAAATGTTAAATATTTTTTATAATAAAGAATTTAAAATTTATGACTTTTTTATATTTCAATTA
Source organism: Centruroides sculpturatus (assembly GCF_000671375.1). Taxonomy (NCBI): domain Eukaryota; kingdom Metazoa; phylum Arthropoda; class Arachnida; order Scorpiones; family Buthidae; genus Centruroides; species Centruroides sculpturatus. Next base: position 694,815 of record NW_019384755.1, on the reverse strand, counting down.
TATTATTGGTAAAACATATTTATTAGAATTTTTGAAAAATTAAAAATTAAATGGCATTGTATCATTTATATACTCTATATATTATTGACAAGAAAAATTCTGTTGAAAAGATAATTAGTATTGGTGTTATACTTAATTGATGTTTATCATATGCTGAGTAATTTTTTCACATAATATTTGAGTATATGTTTAGCTAATGTGTTACGTTACTGCCTTACTGGATATTAGTACAATATTCATGTTTTAATTTTCAATCTAAAAAGAAAAAATAATTATTATTTTGTATACCAGTTTTAATTCAGTATACCAATTATAAGTTTTATTACATTTTTTTCCTTTATAGAATATCTTTTTCTTTAGTAATTAGAATTAGAAAATTGATTCTATTATTTGAGAAGAGAAATTATACCTAAAGGAATCTCTGGGTATCAGTGTCTATTCATTTATATCAGATAACTTTCAGATTAAAATAAAATAAGAGAAAATTGTTGTCATAAAAGAATATTATATTAGTTTGTGAACAAAAAAGTCACACCTCATTAACTTTGCTTACAATTACAATTCCAGATTGTATGGAATGTTTCAATGTGTTCATTCTAATCAGAATACAGCATTATATATAATTTATTTATAAATTTTAAATAAAAAGAGCGAAGATAAATTATTAAACATAAATATTGTAGATATTATTTAAAATTTAATAAATATTAGTAAATTAGTGATGGATATTGATAAAACTGAATTTCTTGACAAAATATTGGATTAAAATGCAATTTAATTCAGAAGGACAAATTATATTCATTATTTTATATAATTTCTAAAAAGTAGTAAATGTGGAATCATCCATTAACTACATAATGCTATTTTCAACTATCATCCCATCTTCTTGTAACACTTCATATTGTTGTCACACTTCATATTGTTGTCACACATACTCCCAAATTGAATATTTCACAGATGGGGATACAGAGCATTACATTGTTTTATTAATTACAAGTATTATGTACAAAGCAGTGACATAAACAGTACAATTGCCATAAAACACTTCAGAAACAAAAACAAATTATTCTGTTATCTAAGAGTTGCAATCCTAGTATTACATATTGTTTTTGTATACTACACATCCTTGTAATGCATTGTAATGATTACCTGCATACCCAATTACTGTATCTGAATTACATAATTTTTGGATAGCCCCATGTGATTTGAAAATAAAAAATTCATAAGCTAGAAACCAATAAAAAAAAATCTTTTTAATCAAATGTTCAGAATAATTGCAATTGCATATTTCTTGAGCTAAGGACGCAATGAGAATTTTCTGACAAACTAGTCTTAAACTTTATTAGCATTTTATAAAATAAAAAAAATTTAAGCTTGTTTACATATTTTTTTGCTTTGTTTGTTCACTGATTATAATCATTTAAATGTTTTAGAGTGAAAACTAGTGTAAATCAATTTTTTGATTTCATATGTTATGATTAATTTGCATTGCACTTTTATCATTTATTGCAAAGTATTGATATAATGCTACAATTTACACTAACAATTTCTAATTATGTAATTGTAATTAACATGTTAATTTTCATTTACGTTTTAGTAATTTTTAATGTAATAGTCAAAAATTCACATGTTTAAATTCACATGATTAAACTCCATGAAAAAAGTTTAATTAATGAAATAACAATATTTAAATGGAATATATTATTTACTGTGATTCTGATTTGCTTCAGTGCACAATGTAAATTATAGTCAACAGAAATAAATAATAATGAGTGTCTGAATGGAGAGGAGATAGAAAGCATTATTATCTAAGTAGAGCTTTAAAAAGCCAGAAAGAAAAAAATTAGTTATTGTGAAATGAAATGTCCTATTATGAAAATTTTTTTATGCTATTGCCTCATCATTTAGAATGAAAACATAGAGGATGAATATTATTCACTGTCTACGTTTTCATTTTAATGCCATTAAGTTTTTATTTAAATTAATAATTTTGGATTTACTTGAAAATTTGAAATATTAAAAAAAAAATATCAACATCATTATCTTTCTATATATATATATGCATTGGAAGGTAAATGAATAAATAATAATAACAATAATAAATAGATTATAGGTTAAATATTGATTTGGAAGTTCCAATATTTATACAGTAGAGTCCCGTACAATGTGGGGATTCATTACTCATTATAAGTAATCACGTTATCAAAACCTGCATTATCACACAATTTATGAAAGTTTAAACCTTGGCCTATAAGTTGAAAAAAAAAACGTATACCTCTGATGGACAAAATTCGAGGGTGTTGCTTGCTTTATTTGCATGTTGTACAGGACTCTACTGTATTTTATACATACATTGTTTTGATTTTCATAATGGTTTATATTTTTATTATTTGAATTTTAATTTATTTTTGTTTATTATTATAGATAAAAAATTGTGTTAGAGAATATTCTTTAAATATTTAATAGCAATTTAATAAATTTACTGCTGATACTTCCTTGTTCTGAATGTTTTATTTTAGTACTGTGATGACAGAATGGGTGAATTGTATTGAGACAATAATTAACAGTAATAAAGAAGCTACATTTTGGCTATTGAATTATTTAGCTAANTATTCATTAATTTTCATTTTCATGTAGTAAAGGCTCTATGCCTTCATAAAGTATGTACTTCTCCTTTGTTTAAGGGTATTTGGGCAGTTTATTCTCTGTTGTATTCTCAAGCAAACAATACATACAAGTACAGTACAGTATTTTCTGAGGAAACACTCGTACTTATTCTTTTTTAACCCCATTCCCGATAACCCGGCATTTTCACAAACTCGGTCACCCTTCAGTCCACATTAGACTGAGTTTTTGGGACTCTACTGTATCACAAAATAGCATTCCATTTCATCTTGTAACACCAATAATAAAATTAAATATTGATTTGGGTATTTTTTTTTTCATGCAAAAAAAAAAAAAAGAAAAAATACCCAAATCAATATTTAATTTTCAAATGTGCTATTGTATTTTCACTTCTTTGATATATTTCATGATGAGTTTTTCATTATTTATAGTTGATGGTTGGTTTACTTCTTTATGTGGGCAGAATTGATGTTCTGTTTTATATACTGTATGTCAGGAAAACATTAAATAAATTTTGTATAGTTTCTTGTATATTTGTTTGATTTTTAATAAATTACAAAGTTACAATTTAACAAGCATTAGAAAAGTAAATTTTTTTGTAATAAGAAGAATCATCATTTTTAGACAATTGTAGAAAAAATGAAGAAAAGTGAGTTTAGTAACAAAAAGAATTAAAAAATTTATTTTGCAATCCATATCATAAATATGCTTAAAATTAATGATAATAATGAATAAAATTAATAACAATATAAATCTAATTTAAAAATAAATTTTTTGCTGATAAATAACAGTCTAAATAATATTTCAGATCTTTTTTACTTGAGTGTCCAAACAGAGAAGTCAGATTTGCTTTTGCAAGAATACTTGAAAAGACAATTGCCAATTTCTTCTATCATGGAGGAAAAATTGTGAGTTAATTTGCTTAAAATTTTAAGGATATTTTGATTTATATTTTACTTATTCTGATTATCTGCTCTTTCATAAAATATTGTAAAATAGTTCATCTGTGTAGTAAAAGAAAAATCCTTTGGAACTTTTTATCTTCCCATTATTTTATGTTGTTGAAAAAAGTGATAATCTCATATTGCAATAAATTTTAACCAGAAAATTATAAAAATGAATATAATACCTAAATATCTTGATAATTATTCAGACATGATTATAATAGTTTATAGGAGTTTTATACAAGTCAGGAAATTACTAGTACAAAAAAATTTTTCTTTTGGAAAATTTTAATGTTTCCAAACTTACAAAGTACAAATTTTCTAAATAAACTGGTGATTGTTTTATTTATTTTCTAACAAATATAGACAATCTTCAATAAACATCTCAGTGAACTTGTTTAATATAAAGCAAAAGCATATTTTTAAAATTATTGCTTTATTTATTTTCTATTCTAAGTATCATAAATATGAGGGTATAGCATATAGTCATACCCTGGTATGTAAAAAAGAAGAAACATGGATAATTTTTATTAGGATGATATTCATTATAAGTCAGTATGTATTAAGTTGAATGCCATTGATTGTCTTTGTTTGTTGATAGAGAAGAGTAGAGTAGAGTAGAGTGAGTGAATAGCCAAGAATGAAAAAACTGAAGATGTGTGGTTACAAAATTTTTGAATTTATAAGAGAAATTTGTTGTTGCTATCCATTCTGGGATGTCTGTTATGTATGACATTGACATTTTATTTTTCTATGGGACAATGAAAAAGTGAAACAATGAAAATATTCCAACTGACCATTGCTGGAAAAGGCTAAGATTCAGTCTTAGCTAGGAAATTATTATTGTCTGTTTTTGTGATTACTGCAGCATTATTGTAACCAACTATCTATCAAAATAGTCACCAGGAACTGTTATTGAAATTTGTCAAAATTGTATGAGCAGAAAAAGCATGATAGAATTATTAGGTACATAAAGCCATTAGTGTTGCCAGAAAGTGTTGATATGAAATTCTGCCAAATTTATCCTATTTTCTAGTGAATTTTTCCTCTGTCATTAGATGATACCATTTTGCAGATGGTAAGTTTAAAGTGATGAGAAGACAATTTCTTAGCTTAAAGAGTTATTTTTTTTTAATAATTTTTACAATGATGGCTTTGTAGAAGTGTATTTTTATATATGGAAGCTATGCACAGAAGAATTAAAGCCAAGTTTCAAAGTTCTTTATTATTTCTATGGAAATGTATGAACTTTGTTATTCTTTCTTAAAATTCATTCATTCACAATTTATAAAACAATTTCCAATTAAGATAGAATTTTCTGAAAAAGATTAAGTAATAATTTTAATTTAATATAATGATTCCATTTTCATAGTCCATTTTTTCTATATGTATGAATTTGCTTTTTGTTCAGTTTTATTTTCACTGTAATTTCCTCTTTCAATTTAAATTCTAAATATTTAATCTGATAATTTACTATAATTTTCTTTCATTCTCTATATCTCTAAGTCAATAATTTATGCCTCTTTGCTCTAATAACTTGAACTATATCAAACCAATTTATTATAAATTTTTTTAGCTTTTTAATTATTAAAACTTAGAAATGATTTTCTTAAACTTTCAAAAATTAATTAGATTATTGCTTCATTATAATTAAAAACAACTATTAATTGTTTACTTTATCATCATTGACTTTCAGATTGATAGAAGTTTAGACAGTGTCATTACTTGTTTATTGGAGATGCTGAACCAAGAAGTGCCCGATAACTGTCGAAGTTGCAGCCAGTATTTTTGGTTACTCAGCATGTATGTTCAAATGGTAAGTATTCTGTTAGAAAATGCATAGTAAAAAGGTATTATTATTACAATTATCAGAAAAATATCTAAACAGAATTTATTCTAAGATATTTAATAATACAGTAGAGCGTTGTTTATCTGAAAGCATTCCAGTCGGCAAATTTAAATATTTTTGCTAGTGCTGTGGTGCTGCAATCTTTGGCTATATCTTGGGCTACTCCAATATTTTTTTTGTTGGTGTGTGTGTTTTAGCTGGCAGCACTAGCACTTTCGTCTAGTGTTTTTCTGAGGACTGTGTGTTGTGCTGAATTGAATGTTTTTGATACTAGATTAACTTCTAAAGTATAATTTTTATATTTTTATTTTGTTTGTAAAAAATAAAGAAATAATTTTTAATGATACAACAGCCACAATTATTATTTTAAAAAGTTTACGTTAGGCTTAACATCGACGAAAATTCAATGCGAAGTGACACGCAATGGAGAAAAATTTCAACACGGGATAGGTCAATATATTTTTTCGTACATAATCGGTTATCTGAAAAATAAATTATCCGAACAACCCCAGTCCCCAATTGATTCGGATAAATGACGCTCTACTGTAGTAGAAAATAATTTTTAAAAATAACTTTTCTGTTTTCTTTTTATTAAAATTTGTTTATCAATTATTTTGATTTATTATTTTTTTTTAAAGTAATTAATAATTCAGTTTCAGAAAAATATTCTTTGCACATGTAAGGATAAACTGTAAATTATTTCTTATAATACATACAGAAATGTAAAAAACTCTCTCTCTTTCTATAATATAATGATCTGTATTAATATGATCTCTTTCTATAATATAATGATCTGTACATAATAATCTGTATTAATTTCTTACATATAGATACAATATACAATATATTTAATAATTCTATTTTCTTAAAAAATAGAATTATTAATTATAGCATTAGTTTAACAAAGAATTTTGTATAAAATCTATGAAGTATTGATGTAATTTCAAAAACAAAATGTTTTATAATATGTGAATTAGAAAGACTATTATATTTTATAGGGAAATAAAGCTTGTGCTCATATCTTTGAAAAGAATGGCTTCCAAAAACTACTAACGTTTCTTTTAGGACCAGCAGCTGCAGAAATGCAAATAGAGGTAATCTTCTTAATTTATTAATCATATTTAATGTTTTAATGAAAACATCAAAAAATATATTTAATGTATACTTATAAATATTATTTGATTTAAGGGTTCTTTTCCGAGGCGCTGGAGTTCTGTTCAAACTCGTGATTTTGGACCTTTACATACTACTCTAGCTACATTGATACTCTGCTGTGATCTCTCTCCTCATAGAACATGTGGTAAAGTTTAAATTTTATTTTAATATATTTTTGAATTTGAACCTGAAATTTGAATACTTCAAATTTTATTTAATGGCAAACAGAATTAGTTTTTATCAATGTTGGGAGTCTTAACTTTGTTCTGAATCTTATCAATATTCATAATTAATTAATTATTTATTTTTATGAAACAAGATTAAATATATTAAAATTTTCTTTCAAAATTATCGTTTATATTTCATATCAATGACAGTTACAAAATTATAAATGAATAAATAATGAAGTAAATTATATTATAATACAAAATCATATTATAATTATTATCATTCAATGTATCATAATGATTAGTTAGCTATACTATATCTATAGAAACATTTTTTTTTTTTTATACATAAAATTTTAATTATTAAGTGATATCTAATTGATTATCAAAAAAGTAATTATTATACAAATCCTGTAACAAATCTTTATTTAGCAGATCTCAAATTTTAAAAATTGAATTTTTCAAGTAGGATTTCTTTATATTTTGTAGTGTATAAGTCTGATAAACTGTTTATTTCACAATGCTACTTGATTTTTTTTTATTTTAATAAATTTGTAGTTAAAATTTTTAATGAAACAGTTCAGATGATAAATTGGCAACATAGACCAAAAAAATGTTTAATCAAATAATTAAAAAAGATTTTACACAGATTCTTTTGCAAAAAACAGACTAGTAAAAATAACTGATGACTTTAGATTTCATGTTTGTATTCTAATGAATGACTAAAGTATAAGCAATTTTTTATATACTGTCATTAAATTGCTTATGTTTTGGTATATGACATGTATTATTTATAATTAGTTGCAGGATAATATTTCCAATTAATATTTTACAATTATATTACACTCCAATAAGTTTAATAACCTGAAACTATTGCCTTTATAAACATTTTCAATTTACATGTAGTTAAGATAATTTTGAATAAAGAATGCATATTAGGAGCACTTCAAGTGCTCCTAATATGCATTCTTTATCATAATCAAATTTTTTAACAAGACAAATCTTTTAGATCAAATAAGTTTGTTTCTGTGAAAATGATTTCTTGCCTCAAATGGTGGCAATTCAAACATGGATGCAATGATTTGCTATTTCTTGTTGGAATCATTAATACAGATTTTGTTATTTAATTATAATTTTTTTTTTTTAATTTTTGGACCTATGGGCACTAACAGGGTCTTTTTTAGCAAACCCATTATGGGTCCAGTAAGCTGGTGAGGGAGGAAACATGACATATCTGTATGGACCAGCCTTGAAAAATTTTTAGGGTTTCTTGACCCATATGGACTTGATCCTAGGTCCTTCAGAATGGTATCACTTTGGAGGACCTTCCATCTTAATTGCTCAGCTATCTGGCCACCTCTATAATTAAAGTAAAAATTTTTACAACTAAACATTTTTTGAAATAATATATTAAACTTAAAATTATAAAAGGTTTTGATTTATATTGTAAGACCATTGATTATTTCACAAGAACTTATAGAAAATAAAAACTAAGAACATTTATTATTACAGATATTGATAAATATTCTGTACGTATATCTGAATGGAGTCCAAGTAATGAATATCTTCAGATGCCAGATGATGTATGTTCAGCTCTTTTTGGTCCTGGTGGAATTCGTTACATAAGAGAAGTAATGAAATTTTGATTATTATATTTTGTAACAAAAAATTAATATTAAAAAACAATGATTAAAATGCTTTTTCTGTTGTAGATTGTGAGTGCATGCAGAGAAGTATCTGGTCCAATTGGCATAATCATCGATATGCTTATTCAAAGCAGTTTTTGCAATGCTGATTTTTCTGTAACAGTTATTAAACAAGTCATGGTATGTCAAATGTTTATAATATTAAATATGATGCCTAATAAAGTTCAGTTAGGAATATCTAAAATTTACATTATGAAGATATATAAATTATTAAATATTATACAATTAAAAAGAAACAATACACATCAATATGACTTTTATAATTTAAATTTATTACCATCACAATATGTTTAAATTCAATTAAAACAAATTTTATTATTTTAATTGAATTTTACTAAAATATTTGATTTTATGTACATTAATTATTATCTTTATTTTATTTAAAGTTTAATCTAAATTTTTAATTTATGTTCAGTATACAAATAAATGGTCTCATAATACATTTAAAGTATTTATTTTTTAGGTTCAATATTCTTCTGTGCCTTCTAATGAATTAAAGAATTTATCTCTCTTACTTTTAGAAATTTTGGTAAGTAATTTTATTAAAAATACAAGTATTAAGACATTTATTATTGAAGTATTACATAATAATTCAGTTTGAAAAAAAAATAGCAGAAAAACTAAGATTATTATTTGTTGATAAGCTTATAACAAAAAGTTAAAAAATAAGGAAAAAACTGTCATTAACAGCTTATATAACTCATAAAATTAGTTTTTCTGTTATCATTATATCAAAATAAATACTGTTGACTTTATTGAAGTTGTTTAATAGATTGAAAAAGAAATTGAAAGGAAATGATAATGATTCTACTAATTCAATTAGTTTTACTAATTGAATTAGTAGAGTGAAAAAATGAACATAGTATTCTAAGATGAATTAGCATTAATTAGCATCATTACTATTGTTATGTTACACATATATTGACTGTCAGTGTGTGGCCAAATAAAAATTAACTGTTGTTATTCATATTTATTATGAGAGTTGTATATCAACAAAAATAAGATTAATTAAACAAATATTTATTTTTTAAAAGATTTTTCATTTAATATTTTAAATTTTATAACTAATATATTTTACTAAAGTTAAAAATAACAATTAATTACAATATATGCTTTACAAATTATTAAATACTGTATTAAACTATATAATTTTTTATTTATATTTTCATATATAAAATTACAGTAAAATCTCAATTTTAACAGACAGAATTTCTGCTCCATATGTAGTGTGAAAATTAACACACTTAATTTTAAAATGCTTTTTATATGTAATTAAATTAACAGGTTATTATTGTCATTTTTCAAATCCAGGAGTCACTACTCAAAAAGCGTATTTTCAAAAATTAAAATAAATTATTATTATTTTAATTTAGATCATACATGTGTTTATTATTCTCTCAGAACTATAGTGAATAAATAAACAATAATAGGTATAGAAAAGTTTTTCTATGAAATTAAATTTCTCATACATACTTAATTTTAATTACACAAACATATCTACATAAGTAAAAACAGATAAATAATTTGTCAATTTTTTAACAAACACATTTGGAAAACCTATTTTATTATATAACAGAATTTCAGCTTTAACAGAACTCCTTGTCCAAATTAGTCCATTAAATTGAGGTTTTACTGTATGTACTGTACAATACACCAATATAGTATGGCATATATACAGGGTTCCTATGCATTTTCCAAATTTGGAAAATTCAAATTAAATCATATATATATATAAGTAAGTAGGCCTATCATACAATTTGCCATGTAAAGCTAAACTGATAAGTTAACATAAATATTTTAGATTTAAAAAATGCTTTAATTTAAGCACATGTTTTCATCATCATAGGATAGCATATACAATTATAAACTTGATGCAATATGTTGATTAATAGAAATAAAATTGAATTATTTTTATTTTTAGCACAGATAGTAATTAATGGACTTTTTGATATCCAAAAATACAAAATTTATTTATGACAATCACCTCAGAATAAATTTTTATAAGGCTCAAAAATTTCAGTTAAGGATGAACTTCAAGTAATGAACACCAAAAAATATTGTAAAAAGGAAAATTTTCATATTATTGAAATTATTTTTCTTCCATGTTAGATAAAATGGAAATAATTTATTGAAATTATTTCCATTTTATCTAACTTCTAAAACACTCCTTTACATTATTTAAGTTAAATCAATTTAACTAAAGTTAATAGTTAAAAAAGTTCACAGGAAAAATTACATACATTTACAATTTAAATAATTTCATTAAAACATTATAATTTTTTGAAATTACTTAAAATTTTAAAATAACACAAGTTGGCCATGGTAATTAGTACTGGCTTCCTTATGTGTTTAACCCCATCAATGTCTTAGTAGATAAAACACTGGTAGTTGCTTGCAGGTTTGCATCTCACCAATGGGCTGGCCACATGAAGTTATTCAGGTTTTCTTCAGAAATCTAATACCTAATAGAGTCAATTTCCTGTAGAAAGTCTTCTTGGGAGGTATCTCTCCTTGCAAGATTTCTAGGTGTTGCATTGCCTTCTCCCATAAATCTATCTATTCTGAGATACTTAACTGTTTTCTTTATTTGACATCATTGAAAACATCATCTGAAAACACTGAAAATTTTTGCAGTGCGTAGTGCTGTATAGTAGAAATTTTCATGTCCAGGTGGTTGAGATAATTTGGACAGCAGATTTCTCAACAATGTGTGGTCCACAGATCCCTGTGGGTCTAGGCCAGGCATGGCCAACACATGAACTTGTCTAATTAATTTATGCGGCCCGTGATTAATCTTTCAATATTAGCTACTCAAGTCTGAATAGCTCGATGAAAAATTCTGACACAAAAAAAAAAAAGGGTCAACAACCTCTCCATTTGTCCCGACCGAAAGGGCTAATGAAAGCCCACAGCTAGTCCAAGAAATTAAGTTGATAGTTGATACACATCGACAATTGCCACAGCAGCTGGTTATATGGGCAGAGGCAGAACCCAAGACTGCCAAGCTAGCTTGGCTGGTGGATCCACTGGCAGAGCCCAGGGACTGGTCTGCACCTATAGCGGGTCCCACAAAACAAAAAATAGATGAGAACGGACCAAACACTATCTCACTAATGATGACAAGATGGTGGCCAATGACCTCTGACTTCCTCACAGCCGAGGAAGCCAAGATGGCTGGCTCAGAAACCACAAAAATTAAAATATGGCAAAAAAGTTAGGTTTAGCTACTTTAAGCCTAACCACACTGCTAACCCTTGTATAAGCCCAACTCCCTATCCAAGTACACTAGGATGAGCCAGCTAGGCCTAAAAATAGGCTTAACAACTAGAGCTGAAAAAAAAACACTGTCAGGAGCAAGAGAAAAACCAACCTACCTGTCTGGAGTCCCAACTCAGAATCTGGGGTGACACCACAATGAGATTGCGCACTACCCCAAAATCTTCCTATGGCAGCCTCTGGTTTGGCCTGTGAAAAAAGTTTTCTTTCCAATTCAGCTCAGGGGCAAAAACTGTTGGCCACCTCTGGTCTAGGCAGATATACTGACTGCCAACTATGCAAATTAGGTAAATGGCATATTAAAATTTATTGAACAGGTCTACCAGAAGGTGAAGTTTGAGAAACACTAGGTTAATGCATGTCATTGGGATATTTTGTTCTTAAAGAAGTGTAGTTCTTCAGTTTTTCAAAAATTTTATTAAATTTTTCTTTTACAATTTAAATGAAGATGCACTGTTCATAATAAGAATATTAAAACTATTGCAATGAAATGTTGACTTAATGTGTGGTATGCATGTAATACGTAGGCAGTTTTTTTTAACCTCCAATGGCCCATAAAACAAAAACAAGTGTAAATAACAAAATGAATTTATTACCAAAAATTAGATCCAAACATGGTTACTTTTTGACATAATCACTGTGAAGATTGAGGCATTTGTCATATCTGTAAATGAGCTTTGCAATCCACTATTTATACAGTAGAATGTTGCCACCAGTGACTTGAGATGGCCTTAATGTTGTTTTGAAGATTGTCATTAATCTTGAACCTCTGCCCTCGTAGCCACATTTTCAGTTCAGAAAAGAGGTGTAAGTTTTCACACATTAAAGGTGTGAAAACTTCCACCAAGCTTGGAACTTTTTTAAACACCCAGCATATAGCCCTGATTTAGCGTCGAGCGACTTCCACCTTTTTCCTGAACTGAAAACATGGCTAGGAGGGCAGAGGTTTGAGATTAATGACGATCTTCAAAATAGCATTAAGATCCATCTCAAGTCACTAGCAGCAACATTCTATAAAGAGGGTATTGCAAAGCTTGTTTACAGATATGACAAATGCCTCAATCTTCATGGTAATTATGTCAAAAAGTAACCATGTTTGGACCTAATTTTTGGTAATAAATTCATTGTTCATTGTTAAATGGAACACAAAAATAAAATATATTGAAGCTACAAATTTGTCTATATATATTTTGATGTAAATACTGTCATTCAAAAGTTAATTTTAATTTTTAAAATTTTAGATTTAATAAGTAAGTCTTATTATTCTATTGCATTGTAAGATTGTATTTTAAAATCACTCAAAATCAGATCTTATAAGTTGTAATCACATTGTGTATGTTTTTAATTCTGTTTAATGTTTATACAATTATTACAGACACTTACTTTTACTGATATTGCAAATTAATTTTAAAAACCAATATTGATTATTTATGTGAAGAATTATAAAATGCAACAGGAAGGAGAGCATTGCAAAATGCCAGGGGATCAAACTAAGTCCAATATAACATACAGCAATATCAATTGTCATTTGTAAATTTTAACACAGCTGCATTATTATGAATTTTAAGTCTGTAATACTCTTAATAATCTAACATTGATTAAAATTTTTTGAAATATTTTAACTCTCTATGAATCTCTCATAATTATCATTTACTCTCTTAGTTTGAGGGCAGATGTTAATGAATTGATTAAAAAAAATGATAAATAATACCATTTAAATTAAAATTATTTATCATTTTTTATTTTAATAATTTTGATTGTGTAACAAAACAATTTTTGATTTTTTCCCCAGTTTATTAATATTTTATAAAGTTCAGGAAATTTATTAAGATATTAATTTAATAAATATATACTTTTGTACAGTACATGGATTATACAGGATTTGTTGATGAATAATAAATAATGGCTTTTTATTTTTTTTCAAAGCTGCATAGATTTATGGTTGTGGATTAATAATGGGATAAAACATTTTATTTTTAATTTTAATTATTCAACAATTATAAAATTAGAAATGTTAATTAGAAAAAATAACTAATTAAAAAGTTGAAGAAGCAATAGCAAATTTGCATAGTAATTCAAATGCTGTGCCATACTGTAAAGGATGTGAGGGTCAGGGAATTTGTACAAAGTTAGTCAGGGGAAGTTATGGAATTTAAAACAAAAATTTGAGTAGGAACCCTGTATATATCTTATTTTATTGCTATGTTTAAACATCAACAAAGAGACACTAAGTATATGTATAGTTATGAACTTAAGTATAAATATATTATTTTAAATATAAGTTAACTGTAATAATAGTATACCTTTGTATGATTTATTATTATTATTAGTCTTTGGAAGATCCATTGCAGTATATTCGTATTCAGTATGTCATAGACGGGTTCACTGACGAAAATGGTACTCCTTATGACGGAATGCTTGGTTTGTAAAATTCAAAATATTTATTTAGTAATAGAAAAATGAAATGTAAAGATTGAATCCTTATTGATTCAATCTTTATATAATGATTCAATCTAATATATTGCTTATTTATAGCCATTATTCGTGCCAATCAAAATAATGATAGCAGACGTTCTTATCAAGGAGTAAAATTTCTAGTCACTTTAGCACATAAGTAAGTTTTTGATTTTTGTATAAATTTCAGAATAAAATAATGTTAAGCCATCTAATTACATAAATGAAATATATCTACTTAACTATTACTATGAATAATTCACATTAGAAACAATGAATCTAGAATGAAGATTTGTGTCAATTAATTTTACACCAGTGACTGCTAATCACATTACCATGATGCAATTTTGAGGCAGACACAACCAAAACAATGCAAAGTGAGGTCTGCATATATTTAACATAAGATTTGAAATAGTCTCTCAGAAATTAGTTACCAAATATGTAGCTATTTATACATTTCAATTTGTCATTAATAATGAATTCTCTTCTAATAATTGCCCATAACCAAGGGATAAAACCACTGAACACTGGTAGTTGCACCTCACTAATGGGCTGGCCGTACAGAGTTTTCCAGATTGTCTTCACATATATGATACCTAAATAGGTGCTAATTTCCTATAAAAAATTCTCCCAGGAAACACTCCATCTTGGCAGATCTCACAAGTGTTGCATTATCTTATTCCATTGATTGTATCTTTAGAAAATCAAAATGAAAAAAATCCTGTATTTTAGTATTTAAAATCTCAGCCAAATGTACTCTAGTGCTGTGAAAGATAATGTTTTCATAGCTATCTGTCAAAAATGGGTAATATTATATTATATTTGTTGCACGTTGCTTATAGATGAGATATTCTGTAATATCTAGTTTATAGACTGATTTCATATTAAGTGGACTTTTCAATAAAATGAAATTGCTTTCTGTATGTACTGGTACAAATGGCTGTATATACAGTGGTACCTCAGGATACGAACGCCCCAGCATTCAAAATTTTCAGGATACAACATGAAATTCGAACATATTTTTGCACCATGATATGAACAAAAACTCACCATACGACGTTACATTAGTTTGCAACGCCATTTTTTATTCACTTCTGTTCATCGGTCTCAGTCCGCGCGGAAGGATCTCGCTCGATAAAGGAAATCTTGAGGTATTATCAGAAAGTGACTGATTTTATTGAAAAGAAACATCCTGAAAAGGTTCACCCTGGCCTTATTGCTGCTCGGAGTAACGACATTTGCCTAAGTCATTTTAGAAACATTTTAAAAAGTAGGTTCTTTGGATAGATATTTTATCAAGCGACCTCTATCCAGTGAAAGTGCTGATAGAAGTGAAGGAAAGAAAGCAAAAAGCAGTGAATAAAAATTAAAAAATAAAA
>NW_019384755.1:658129-678468 GCF_000671375.1 Centruroides sculpturatus | reverse complement strand
TCGTATACCTATCATCGACGAAGACGTCACGGGTAAGACGACACCTGGGTAAACATTGGCAGCATTTAAACTTCTTCTAACCGACGCTCCACAGTGTACCCGAGGAAGGCCTATTAAGAAGGCCGAAAACGTTTGTACTCCAGTTAATAAGGCTAGAAATTAGTGAGAAAGGTTTTGTGCTGTTAGTCTTAGAAATAGTTCTAGCTACATATGCATAGTTATGTAAGTTAAGTTTTAGTATCATTTCCTTTTCCTCTCTTCCGCCACCAATTTACACTTCCAATGTCTCTATCCTCAAAGGTAAAGTGCAAATAAAACTACATTTTTTTTAAAAATCAATTATTATTCTATTACGATTATTTAGACATTTACAACTACAAAATGCATTTTTCAGTGTTTTCCTTATTAAAGTTATTTTTTTTCAATGTACTACTTAGCTTTAATTTGAGTGTTTTTTTCATGTTGGAACGAATTATTTGGTTTTACATGTAATCTTACATGTAATACATGTAAGATTACATTATTTTACAAGATTATTTTACATGTAATTTTTTGGTTTTACATGTATGGGGAAAAATGATTCACCTTATGACATTTTCATGATACGATCTCAGTGTCGGAACGGATTAATTTCGTATCCTGAGGTACCACTGTATGAGAAGATATTTTAGTCTTATGTAATGTTGATGAAAGGTACAAAATTGTGAATTTAATGCAACATTTGAAAAGCTTACAACTACAGAATGGACCTTGGAAAATAATACAACAGGAAAAGGGAAGAGTATTTTGTAACCATGTATTAGTATACATGGTTAAAAAATTGCAATTATTGATATATCAAAATCCATATCTATGTCTTGAATGTAACATCACATAAATGACCTCAGTTGGCATGGATGCATTACTGCAAGTACTTATAGAAACTCCATGACATCCTGAATCATTAGTGGGGACTAGTCTTAATCTCTTTTCAGATTACTGTTTCAAATCCCTGATATTTTGTAGCCAGAGGATACAAAATATCAGGGATTTGAAAAGTATGGGGAAAAAAGTATGAGGTAAAAAGTATGGGGTTATAACATATGGAGATCTAGTTGGCTACAGAATATCCCCAAATCATGAGATGAGTTGATTCACAAAGAACTGCTTCAGCTTAGTCATTGTGATATGGTTATAGTCCAATTTTGTTTGGAGAATGACAACATTGTTCTTTACGAACTTTTTCATTCCACAACTGCAACCATGTTCCCATACTGTTTGGCATTAACAGTCCATCATCTTACCCTGACCTGCAATGTCAGTGGAAACTGATAGCATACCACCATCATGACTTTTGCACTATGTTGTTTTTTATATAGAAGTTGCAGATTCCCTGTGTGTCAAGTAACAGAAGTTTTACTTAATTCACAAATTCATTAAGGTAAAAGTTTGCTCATCAGACATTAGAACAGGATGAATCACTTTTAACTGCTTGGGTAATCTCTCAAGGAATGGTATAGGAATGTTATACAGAAGTCTGTTGACTGTAGTTCTTGAACAACTCACAATATGTACAGATGGAACTTTAAATCAAACTTTCCACATCTCACACTCCTTTGATAGATTGTGGTAACATTTCATGGTGACAAAATTAGTGCAGCTCTGCAGCAAAGTCCCCAGCAATGTCTTTTTGGGCTTTTCAGGCTCTATATCAGTGACCTAACTGTTAATTGCCACAGTTTCATCCAAATGAATATAGTTCTTCTGTCTGGAATATGGCAATGGCAGTTCTTTCCACAACTCATACTGCATGGCTGTAATACTCTTCCCAAACATGTAGGCCTCCACAGCTGCACATGGACCCATAAGCATATTTCCTGAGATTCACACTGTATTCACACAAAATAATTTACTTATGCCATTTATACAATTAGCTCTTGCTATTGTTTATATAATATTTTTAACTGTTACAGATGTTCTTTGGCCAAAGATTATCTGATGCAAACACCAATTAAATGGCAGTGGGCAGTTAATTGGTTAAAGAAAATGATGTCAGAACATACTTATTGGGGTCCACAATCAAATATCCCACTTTCTAATGAAGATTCTAATACCAAAACATTCCAGCGTACCGTTAGTGCTCAAGTAAGTTAATTTAAAATATCTCTATGACAGACAATTTTGTCTTGTAAATTCATCACTTTGAAATGTTGAAAATTATTTAGTTTTTCTACTGTTAACATTTACTATGCATATGTATTTAAATAAATTTTTTCCTTAGGATACTTTAGCTGATGCAACAGCTTTACTAACGGAATTAGAATCGCCCGAAAATCAAGATCTGGTCATGGACATGGATGAAGAAAACAAAAGTCAAGGAATATTCATGAAACTTGATCAAGAAGAGAAAGTACAAATACAGAATACACAGAATACAAAAGAACCTACAAACAAGGAAGATAATGGCAAATTAAAACGTGTACAGGGTATGGACGATTTAGATTGTATTGATCCTTGAATTCTCACATCAACTTCTGTGGTATTTTAGATATTTCAAAAAATAACAGTGCCAATATTTTGTCATATATGCAAGAATATATATACAGAATTTATTAGATTATATAACAGATTTTTTTTATATATATATATATATATATATATAAAATGTTGTTGTTGTTACAAGTTATTATGCTGCCACAAATTTGCATAAATTTGATTCTATTTCTTCTATGCAATGACATTACTGTGGATGTTTATGGCAATGGCAAAATTTTAAACTCAACACAACAATTTGTTTCTAAAGAATACGTAAATCTAACCATAAAATTCTTTAGGGACAGCTGTTTTATTGACAAATCCAACTTTTCTGAATTTGTGATGAGTAAATATCTATTTTTCTCAAGAAATATATTACTATGCATTTTTTGAAATGATTTTTTTTGTAATATAATTGTTTTGTTGAAAATTTTTAAATTTCTTCTTACAGATGAATTAGATACTTGATAATTGGACTGTCATTAATATTTTATTGTTAATAATACAGCCAAACAGAAAACAAAAGTAATTGTTTTGTTTGATGTTTGTTCATACAGAAACTTACAAAAATTACAATGCAAGTTGTATATAACAAATCTTATTTTTAAGAAGTTATTTCACTAAATATGTTTAGAAAAAATTGTCATTCATTTTATTGTTTTTTTAGTGTTAGTTATTTTGAGAACAAACTTGTAAATATGCTTTATAAAATATTGAAGTATTTACTGTACATAATTTGCCAAAATGTTTTTATACAAAGAAATAGATATTTTGTAAAAAGAATTCATTTTGTTTAGAATTACGTACTAATATCTCTTATTTAAACAGACGAATATAATGTTTCTGTTAAGCAGAAGTTGAGAAGAAACTATTTTGTATCACCCTGTATGAAAAAAAAAAGGAGAAAAGATCATTGTTATCATCAGAAATATGCTTGGCTGTACATAAAAAATTAATTTATTTGCTAAAATTGATCATCATGCAAATTGTTTTTAGATATAAAAATTTATGTAATTCTGATACCATAGTAAGTATCTGTTTGTGTTGATTGAATAACATTTAGATAACATAAAATATTTTCTTTAATATGAATTTTGTATTTTTTCATTTAAACCCATTAATTGATAAAATACAACTTGAAAAATAGTAATTTAAAATATTGCCCTTGACATAAAATATTATTATGCATGAAAAAATAATAATCAATTTTAAAAACCTCTACAGGGTTCCCATTACATAGGACTGATACAACAAACTTAAATTTTGCTATAGAAATTGTGTAATTTCAATCAGGATACAAGAAAGGTTTGGAGATGGTAATATAAATTTTACTTTCTTAATAACATCTTCAACTGGAGTGGCTGCCAGAAACCAATAAGATCTTGTGATTAATATATCCCAGATTTAAACTCAATACTTATAAAACTTTCTTCTCATAATTTTTCCCAAAGTATTCATATTATGTATCAATGAAAAAATCAAGGCTTATTTACTGCTACTATTTTAATTAAGTTAAAACTGGAAGAACAACTCTTAAATAACTCTACATTCTAAATTCATATATTTAATCACACACTATTCTAACATTTTCAAATGTATATACAAAAAATACTTGGATTAAATTAGTGCCTCTAAAACATACCAGCTATGAATTTGTGTCAAGAAATATCTTGAAATTGATGTTTTAACTAACATTTATCAAAACTGTATAGTCTCATATATGTATAAGGACCATGAAGTTTTTCAATTAGATTTAGGGTGTCTTGGTACCAAAGAGCTTGAGAAGCACTGCTGACAGAAATTATGCATTACTGTACTGTATATTAAAAAAGTAAATGGGCAAAAACTTATGAAAATATAATTTATTAATAAATCTTTTTACATACAATTCCAAATTTTTAACTTAAATCCACTTGTCCCATTGTTTTCAAATCTGAAGAAATCTATATAAAGGAAAAAAAGGCACATTTAAATTATTATAATTGAATTATGGAAGTAATTATAGCTGAACTTTTTCTATGGACTTTTGAATGAAAAGATACAACTCATGACAACTGCTATTTCTGTTAATGATTAGGAGCAATTGCTAACAAGTACATTTCTATAATCTTTCACAACGATAGTGGATCATCATCATCGTTCTACATAAAAGTTGATTAAAAGAAATCTCACTAGCTTTCCTCTATTTGATATACATCAATCTCTCATTATGAATATACTAAAGAAGATATGTACAGTGATTTTTCTTTACTCCTTATCAGTTATTAATAGTTCTAGCATTAGCACATAAAATTTTATTAAATTTCTGAAACAAATTGCTAATGTTAAGAATGAATAGAATGAAAAGGCTGTCTTCTTGTAATTTATGGAATCAGAAATATTTTGTATGTGAGGAAAAACACCTTTCCTTAAACATTAGTGATGTAGCCATCTATAAATGGTTTATTTTTCTTGAATTTAATAATTCAAGAAAAATTTTTATGATAATTTCTGTATTTAATATCAAAATTAAGAGAACTAAAGAATTATATAAATTAAATTCTATTTGGATTGTAAATGTTAGTTATTTATATTAGGGAATGACAATTTAAAGAGAAGTTTAGATTTATCTGCTCTGGTTTAATATTAAAGAAAAATGATTATGAGTTAGAGATCATAGAACATACTTCCATCACAAGATTTTCTTATTTTGAATGAAATTTATAACAAGTTTCCTAAATAAACATGCTAATTACACATATACAATTTCAAACAATATAAATATCAAATTACTTAAGAATGAGAGATATTTTATTCATCTGATAAATTTGACCAAGCTTTCCCCCTTTTTTAATGAGAAACCTTTGCAAATTCATGTAATCTTATACCTTTAATAGTATTAAATTTAAATTATGCTTAATATACAATCTATTTTTTAAGCAAAATAAAGAAATAATTATGGATTCATCCATAGCAAGATTGACAACGGAAGTAGAAGTAATTAAGTTTCTAAACCATAACATTATTTTGTATAAAAACTACTATGTATGCATTAGTTATATGACAAAAAGAAAAGCAGTCTATAAAAAATGATTTTGTAAATGATCTAAAGATTTCAATGATGATATTAATTTTTTAAATTATCAATCCATTCTCTAACTATCATGAATGCTTACAGGAGATATGTAACATAAATTACAAAGTAGCTCATCATTGATCTCTAGAACAGAAGCAATTTGCTATCTCAGGAATTTTAATATTTTTAATAAAATAATAATAATTTTGTGTGCTAAATAAAAAAGAAAAAACAATTAATACACCTTTATCTCCCATCATGAATGTACTAAATAAAGATTTGTTAGCAATTAAATGAATGTAATGAATGTACAATTATTAAAAATAAAGTTTAAAGATGGAGGAAAGAAGAATATTCACAGCGTTTATATGACAAAAAAGTTGTAAGCTTGATAAAATTTATTTAGTACTATCTGTTTGCTCATGTTTCTTCTCATTGTGTACTTATTTATATCTTTTTTAAATCTCAAACATATAAGATTTGTCAGGCTAAAATATTTTACAGAAAATTAAGTCCTTTATTTGAATTTCTATTTACCAGAGAAAAGTAATTATAAAAATCCTTAAAGTCTGAGTGAAACACTTACTTCAAAAGGACTTCCTGTGGTATTTAGCATTTCTTCCATTGTAACTTCTTCTGCAATCTCAGTTAATGTTAATCCTTTTTCTTTGTCAACTTCAAATACACCCTGAAATCATATATATATATATATGATTTATATATAATGTATTGTACTGAAATTTTATATATATATATATATAAAATTTCAGTACAGTTTCAGTTTATAAATTTTTAAAATTACCTTTTCTGTAATTATTAAATCAATGCATTTTTGACCTGTAATAGGTAATGTACAATTGTCCACAATTTTTGGTGATCCATCTATGGCTGTATGTTCTGTAGTTACTATGACCTTTGTACCCATCAAAGCACTAGAAACCAAATCCATTGCACCTCCCATTCCTTTGACTAATTTTCCCTACATATAATAATAAATAATTTAAATATACAAAAATTTTATATTAATGTTAATAATTTTCCTTATATAAATATATGACATTTTTCCTTTCCAATTGAACTAAACGAGAATAAATGTTATAAAGTACCTAGGTATAAAAATAGATGACAATTTTCATTGGAAAAAGCAAATAGATGACATTGCCTTGTCTTTAGCTAAGTACATTGGGATAAATAAAAAAATTCAAAGCTTTTTAAGTATATCACAGTTGAAGCAATTATATCACACATGCATGGAATCTAAAATAAGATATGGAATATCAATTTGGGGAACTGCATCCTTATATATAATTAGCAAACTCCAGGTGTACAAAATCGTTTCATTCGTTCAATTCATAATCTATATTTCAGGGAATCAGTGTCGGAACTTTACCATACTGAAAAAATTGATAGAATATGTGAAATTTACATAAAACAAGTCCTGCTGGAGAGCTATAAATTTATAACGGGTAACAAAGAAAACAGTTATCTTGGGAACAAGATGAGTGAACATCAAAATGGGATCCTCGTAGGTCCTATGGTCAAAACTTACGGTGGGAAAATCTGCACCAATTTTTCAGATGATTTCTTATTGGAATAGATTATAGTTTGACATCTCTTAAGTCATTACTTAAAGTCTTCAAAAAAAAAAAAAAAAAAAAAAAAAAAAAAAAAAAAAAAAAAAAAAAAAAAAAAAAAAAAAAAAAAAAAAAAAAAAAAAAAAAAAAAAAAAAAAAAAAAAAAAAAAAAAAAAAAAAAAAAAAAAAAAAAAAAAAAAAAAAAAAAAAAAAAAAAAAAAAAAAAAAAAAAAAAAAAAAAAAAAAAAAAAAAAAAAAAAAAAAAAAAAAAAAAAAAAAAAAAAAAAAAAAAAAAAAAAAAAAAAAAAAAAAAAAAAAAAAAAAAAAAAAAAAAAAAAAAAAAAAAAAAAAAAAAAAAAAAAAAAAAAAAAAAAAAAAAAAAAAAAAAAAAAAAAAAAAAAAAAAAAAAAAAAAAAAAAAAAAAAAAAAAAAAAAAAAAAAAAAAAAAAAAAAAAAAAAAAAAAAAAAAAAAAAAAAAAAAAAAAAAAAAAAAAAAAAAAAAAAAAAAAAAAAAAAAAAAAAAAAAAAAAAAAAAAAAAAAAAAAAAAAAAAAAAAAAAAAAAAAAAAAAAAAAAAAAAAAAAAAAAAAAAAAAAAAAAAAAAAAAAAAAAAAAAAAAAAAAAAAAAAAAAAAAAAAAAAAAAAAAAAAAAAAAAAAAAAAAAAAAAAAAAAAAAAAAAAAAAAAAAAAAAAAAAAAAAAAAAAAAAAAAAAAAAAAAAAAAAAAAAAAAAAAAAAAAAAAAAAAAAAAAAAAAAAAAAAAAAAAAAAAAAAAAAAAAAAAAAAAAAAAAAAAAAAAAAAAAAAAAAAAAAAAAAAAAAAAAAAAAAAAAAAAAAAAAAAAAAAAAAAAAAAAAAAAAAAAAAAAAAAAAAAAAAAAAAAAAAAAAAAAAAAAAAAAAAAAAAAAAAAAAAAAAAAAAAAAAAAAAAAAAAAAAAAAAAAAAAAAAAAAAAAAAAAAAAAAAAAAAAAAAAAAAAAAAAAAAAAAAAAAAAAAAAAAAAAAAAAAAAAAAAAAAAAAAAAAAAAAAAAAAAAAAAAAAAAAAAAAAAAAAAAAAAAAAAAAAAAAAAAAAAAAAAAAAAAAAAAAAAAAAAAAAAAAAAAAAAAAAAAAAAAAAAAAAAAAAAAAAAAAAAAAAAAAAAAAAAAAAAAAAAAAAAAAAAAAAAAAAAAAAAAAAAAAAAAAAAAAAAAAAAAAAAAAAAAAAAAAAAAAAAAAAAAAAAAAAAAAAAAAAAAAAAAAAAAAAAAAAAAAAAAAAAAAAAAAAAAAAAAAAAAAAAAAAAAAAAAAAAAAAAAAAAAAAAAAAAAAAAAAAAAAAAAAAAAAAAAAAAAAAAAAAAAAAAAAAAAAAAAAAAAAAAAAAAAAAAAAAAAAAAAAAAAAAAAAAAAAAAAAAAAAAAAAAAAAAAAAAAAAAAAAAAAAAAAAAAAAAAAAAAAAAAAAAAAAAAAAAAAAAAAAAAAAAAAAAAAAAAAAAAAAAAAAAAAAAAAAAAAAAAAAAAAAAAAAAAAAAAAAAAAAAAAAAAAAAAAAAAAAAAAAAAAAAAAAAAAAAAAAAAAAAAAAAAAAAAAAAAAAAAAAAAAAAAAAAAAAAAAAAAAAAAAAAAAAAAAAAAAAAAAAAAAAAAAAAAAAAAAAAAAAAAAAAAAAAAAAAAAAAAAAAAAAAAAAAAAAAAAAAAAAAAAAAAAAAAAAAAAAAAAAAAAAAAAAAAAAAAAAAAAAAAAAAAAAAAAAAAAAAAAAAAAAAAAAAAAAAAAAAAAAAAAAAAAAAAAAAAAAAAAAAAAAAAAAAAAAAAAAAAAAAAAAAAAAAAAAAAAAAAAAAAAAAAAAAAAAAAAAAAAAAAAAAAAAAAAAAAAAAAAAAAAAAAAAAAAAAAAAAAAAAAAAAAAAAAAAAAAAAAAAAAAAAAAAAAAAAAAAAAAAAAAAAAAAAAAAAAAAAAAAAAAAAAAAAAAAAAAAAAAAAAAAAAAAAAAAAAAAAAAAAAAAAAAAAAAAAAAAAAAAAAAAAAAAAAAAAAAAAAAAAAAAAAAAAAAAAAAAAAAAAAAAAAAAAAAAAAAAAAAAAAAAAAAAAAAAAAAAAAAAAAAAAAAAAAAAAAAAAAAAAAAAAAAAAAAAAAAAAAAAAAAAAAAAAAAAAAAAAAAAAAAAAAAAAAAAAAAAAAAAAAAAAAAAAAAAAAAAAAAAAAAAAAAAAAAAAAAAAAAAAAAAAAAAAAAAAAAAAAAAAAAAAAAAAAAAAAAAAAAAAAAAAAAAAAAAAAAAAAAAAAAAAAAAAAAAAAAAAAAAAAAAAAAAAAAAAAAAAAAAAAAAAAAAAAAAAAAAAAAAAAAAAAAAAAAAAAAAAAAAAAAAAAAAAAAAAAAAAAAAAAAAAAAAAAAAAAAAAAAAAAAAAAAAAAAAAAAAAAAAAAAAAAAAAAAAAAAAAAAAAAAAAAAAAAAAAAAAAAAAAAAAAAAAAAAAAAAAAAAAAAAAAAAAAAAAAAAAAAAAAAAAAAAAAAAAAAAAAAAAAAAAAAAAAAAAAAAAAAAAAAAAAAAAAAAAAAAAAAAAAAAAAAAAAAAAAAAAAAAAAAAAAAAAAAAAAAAAAAAAAAAAAAAAAAAAAAAAAAAAAAAAAAAAAAAAAAAAAAAAAAAAAAAAAAAAAAAAAAAAAAAAAAAAAAAAAAAAAAAAAAAAAAAAAAAAAAAAAAAAAAAAAAAAAAAAAAAAAAAAAAAAAAAAAAAAAAAAAAAAAAAAAAAAAAAAAAAAAAAAAAAAAAAAAAAAAAAAAAAAAAAAAAAAAAAAAAAAAAAAAAAAAAAAAAAAAAAAAAAAAAAAAAAAAAAAAAAAAAAAAAAAAAAAAAAAAAAAAAAAAAAAAAAAAAAAAAAAAAAAAAAAAAAAAAAAAAAAAAAAAAAAAAAAAAAAAAAAAAAAAAAAAAAAAAAAAAAAAAAAAAAAAAAAAAAAAAAAAAAAAAAAAAAAAAAAAAAAAAAAAAAAAAAAAAAAAAAAAAAAAAAAAAAAAAAAAAAAAAAAAAAAAAAAAAAAAAAAAAAAAAAAAAAAAAAAAAAAAAAAAAAAAAAAAAAAAAAAAAAAAAAAAAAAAAAAAAAAAAAAAAAAAAAAAAAAAAAAAAAAAAAAAAAAAAAAAAAAAAAAAAAAAAAAAAAAAAAAAAAAAAAAAAAAAAAAAAAAAAAAAAAAAAAAAAAAAAAAAAAAAAAAAAAAAAAAAAAAAAAAAAAAAAAAAAAAAAAAAAAAAAAAAAAAAAAAAAAAAAAAAAAAAAAAAAAAAAAAAAAAAAAAAAAAAAAAAAAAAAAAAAAAAAAAAAAAAAAAAAAAAAAAAAAAAAAAAAAAAAAAAAAAAAAAAAAAAAAAAAAAAAAAAAAAAAAAAAAAAAAAAAAAAAAAAAAAAAAAAAAAAAAAAAAAAAAAAAAAAAAAAAAAAAAAAAAAAAAAAAAAAAAAAAAAAAAAAAAAAAAAAAAAAAAAAAAAAAAAAAAAAAAAAAAAAAAAAAAAAAAAAAAAAAAAAAAAAAAAAAAAAAAAAAAAAAAAAAAAAAAAAAAAAAAAAAAAAAAAAAAAAAAAAAAAAAAAAAAAAAAAAAAAAAAAAAAAAAAAAAAAAAAAAAAAAAAAAAAAAAAAAAAAAAAAAAAAAAAAAAAAAAAAAAAAAAAAAAAAAAAAAAAAAAAAAAAAAAAAAAAAAAAAAAAAAAAAAAAAAAAAAAAAAAAAAAAAAAAAAAAAAAAAAAAAAAAAAAAAAAAAAAAAAAAAAAAAAAAAAAAAAAAAAAAAAAAAAAAAAAAAAAAAAAAAAAAAAAAAAAAAAAAAAAAAAAAAAAAAAAAAAAAAAAAAAAAAAAAAAAAAAAAAAAAAAAAAAAAAAAAAAAAAAAAAAAAAAAAAAAAAAAAAAAAAAAAAAAAAAAAAAAAAAAAAAAAAAAAAAAAAAAAAAAAAAAAAAAAAAAAAAAAAAAAAAAAAAAAAAAAAAAAAAAAAAAAAAAAAAAAAAAAAAAAAAAAAAAAAAAAAAAAAAAAAAAAAAAAAAAAAAAAAAAAAAAAAAAAAAAAAAAAAAAAAAAAAAAAAAAAAAAAAAAAAAAAAAAAAAAAAAAAAAAAAAAAAAAAAAAAAAAAAAAAAAAAAAAAAAAAAAAAAAAAAAAAAAAAAAAAAAAAAAAAAAAAAAAAAAAAAAAAAAAAAAAAAAAAAAAAAAAAAAAAAAAAAAAAAAAAAAAAAAAAAAAAAAAAAAAAAAAAAAAAAAAAAAAAAAAAAAAAAAAAAAAAAAAAAAAAAAAAAAAAAAAAAAAAAAAAAAAAAAAAAAAAAAAAAAAAAAAAAAAAAAAAAAAAAAAAAAAAAAAAAAAAAAAAAAAAAAAAAAAAAAAAAAAAAAAAAAAAAAAAAAAAAAAAAAAAAAAAAAAAAAAAAAAAAAAAAAAAAAAAAAAAAAAAAAAAAAAAAAAAAAAAAAAAAAAAAAAAAAAAAAAAAAAAAAAAAAAAAAAAAAAAAAAAAAAAAAAAAAAAAAAAAAAAAAAAAAAAAAAAAAAAAAAAAAAAAAAAAAAAAAAAAAAAAAAAAAAAAAAAAAAAAAAAAAAAAAAAAAAAAAAAAAAAAAAAAAAAAAAAAAAAAAAAAAAAAAAAAAAAAAAAAAAAAAAAAAAAAAAAAAAAAAAAAAAAAAAAAAAAAAAAAAAAAAAAAAAAAAAAAAAAAAAAAAAAAAAAAAAAAAAAAAAAAAAAAAAAAAAAAAAAAAAAAAAAAAAAAAAAAAAAAAAAAAAAAAAAAAAAAAAAAAAAAAAAAAAAAAAAAAAAAAAAAAAAAAAAAAAAAAAAAAAAAAAAAAAAAAAAAAAAAAAAAAAAAAAAAAAAAAAAAAAAAAAAAAAAAAAAAAAAAAAAAAAAAAAAAAAAAAAAAAAAAAAAAAAAAAAAAAAAAAAAAAAAAAAAAAAAAAAAAAAAAAAAAAAAAAAAAAAAAAAAAAAAAAAAAAAAAAAAAAAAAAAAAAAAAAAAAAAAAAAAAAAAAAAAAAAAAAAAAAAAAAAAAAAAAAAAAAAAAAAAAAAAAAAAAAAAAAAAAAAAAAAAAAAAAAAAAAAAAAAAAAAAAAAAAAAAAAAAAAAAAAAAAAAAAAAAAAAAAAAAAAAAAAAAAAAAAAAAAAAAAAAAAAAAAAAAAAAAAAAAAAAAAAAAAAAAAAAAAAAAAAAAAAAAAAAAAAAAAAAAAAAAAAAAAAAAAAAAAAAAAAAAAAAAAAAAAAAAAAAAAAAAAAAAAAAAAAAAAAAAAAAAAAAAAAAAAAAAAAAAAAAAAAAAAAAAAAAAAAAAAAAAAAAAAAAAAAAAAAAAAAAAAAAAAAAAAAAAAAAAAAAAAAAAAAAAAAAAAAAAAAAAAAAAAAAAAAAAAAAAAAAAAAAAAAAAAAAAAAAAAAAAAAAAAAAAAAAAAAAAAAAAAAAAAAAAAAAAAAAAAAAAAAAAAAAAAAAAAAAAAAAAAAAAAAAAAAAAAAAAAAAAAAAAAAAAAAAAAAAAAAAAAAAAAAAAAAAAAAAAAAAAAAAAAAAAAAAAAAAAAAAAAAAAAAAAAAAAAAAAAAAAAAAAAAAAAAAAAAAAAAAAAAAAAAAAAAAAAAAAAAAAAAAAAAAAAAAAAAAAAAAAAAAAAAAAAAAAAAAAAAAAAAAAAAAAAAAAAAAAAAAAAAAAAAAAAAAAAAAAAAAAAAAAAAAAAAAAAAAAAAAAAAAAAAAAAAAAAAAAAAAAAAAAAAAAAAAAAAAAAAAAAAAAAAAAAAAAAAAAAAAAAAAAAAAAAAAAAAAAAAAAAAAAAAAAAAAAAAAAAAAAAAAAAAAAAAAAAAAAAAAAAAAAAAAAAAAAAAAAAAAAAAAAAAAAAAAAAAAAAAAAAAAAAAAAAAAAAAAAAAAAAAAAAAAAAAAAAAAAAAAAAAAAAAAAAAAAAAAAAAAAAAAAAAAAAAAAAAAAAAAAAAAAAAAAAAAAAAAAAAAAAAAAAAAAAAAAAAAAAAAAAAAAAAAAAAAAAAAAAAAAAAAAAAAAAAAAAAAAAAAAAAAAAAAAAAAAAAAAAAAAAAAAAAAAAAAAAAAAAAAAAAAAAAAAAAAAAAAAAAAAAAAAAAAAAAAAAAAAAAAAAAAAAAAAAAAAAAAAAAAAAAAAAAAAAAAAAAAAAAAAAAAAAAAAAAAAAAAAAAAAAAAAAAAAAAAAAAAAAAAAAAAAAAAAAAAAAAAAAAAAAAAAAAAAAAAAAAAAAAAAAAAAAAAAAAAAAAAAAAAAAAAAAAAAAAAAAAAAAAAAAAAAAAAAAAAAAAAAAAAAAAAAAAAAAAAAAAAAAAAAAAAAAAAAAAAAAAAAAAAAAAAAAAAAAAAAAAAAAAAAAAAAAAAAAAAAAAAAAAAAAAAAAAAAAAAAAAAAAAAAAAAAAAAAAAAAAAAAAAAAAAAAAAAAAAAAAAAAAAAAAAAAAAAAAAAAAAAAAAAAAAAAAAAAAAAAAAAAAAAAAAAAAAAAAAAAAAAAAAAAAAAAAAAAAAAAAAAAAAAAAAAAAAAAAAAAAAAAAAAAAAAAAAAAAAAAAAAAAAAAAAAAAAAAAAAAAAAAAAAAAAAAAAAAAAAAAAAAAAAAAAAAAAAAAAAAAAAAAAAAAAAAAAAAAAAAAAAAAAAAAAAAAAAAAAAAAAAAAAAAAAAAAAAAAAAAAAAAAAAAAAAAAAAAAAAAAAAAAAAAAAAAAAAAAAAAAAAAAAAAAAAAAAAAAAAAAAAAAAAAAAAAAAAAAAAAAAAAAAAAAAAAAAAAAAAAAAAAAAAAAAAAAAAAAAAAAAAAAAAAAAAAAAAAAAAAAAAAAAAAAAAAAAAAAAAAAAAAAAAAAAAAAAAAAAAAAAAAAAAAAAAAAAAAAAAAAAAAAAAAAAAAAAAAAAAAAAAAAAAAAAAAAAAAAAAAAAAAAAAAAAAAAAAAAAAAAAAAAAAAAAAAAAAAAAAAAAAAAAAAAAAAAAAAAAAAAAAAAAAAAAAAAAAAAAAAAAAAAAAAAAAAAAAAAAAAAAAAAAAAAAAAAAAAAAAAAAAAAAAAAAAAAAAAAAAAAAAAAAANTAGATATATCTATGATTATATTTCTTTATGCTATTATGTGAGGTTCCAGTGAGATGCAAACCCCTCACTAAAAATTTGTTTAAAAGCTTTCTACTTGGGAAAGGAATTTTTTAAGATAAACACAATTCAAAGAAAAAAAAAAAATAGGTGTAAGTGTCAAACAACCTGAGTTCATGTGTCAAACTGGGAAGATGAACTTTGGCTTGGGTGTTTGTAAATTACGGTAAACTTGAATGGCTATAAAATATTTTGATCAATAAATAATTATTGTGAGACTTTTTATAAAAATTTTTCACAAGAAATAATATGTAACATAGATGTAGTGAATGTTATATTGTTAGGAGTATTAAGTACTGGGGTTGGATGTCACGCCAACAGTTATCTCAATCAAAACTTCTTCCAAAACTTCAGACTATGAGGCGTTAAATATATATATTTAACGCCTCATATTTAGTCTGAAGTTTTGGAAGAAGTTTTGATTGAATGTTATATTATTTTATTAATTACATACAAAGCATAATATAAACAGTCGTCTCACTATGAAACTCTTTGGAAATAAAAATGAATCATTCTTCTACCCAAGGGTTGAGATCCTGACATTAAGTAACACTTTTTAAGCACCCACCTCCTTATAAAGTCATTGTAACAGATATCTACATATCCACCCATATCTGTATTATGTAAATTATGCATAGTTCCTATGTTTATAAAACAAAGAATAATTTAAAATTAATTGTGTTGATTGGCTATGAACAAGACAGCTACACTGTATAAATTTTTTATCCCAAATAACAATTTTAATTAAAAAATAATTTTCGTAATTCTTTAAAGTACATTTTAAAGAGCAAAATAGAATTGCACTGTAGACATATAACTACTATCAAAATAAATGCAGATTATGACAAACTTTTAAATAAAAATGTGATGTAAGCATTTTTATTTAAAAATATAATAACGAAAATGTTGTTATATTTTTTATTAAATACTTTGTTGTTGGAAATACTAAGGGGTTTGATTATTTTAAGCTGTAAGCATTCCAAATTGTTGATTAAAACTTCAAAATGAGAGAAATAATGGTGGAGACACTTGCAATTTGCTGATTGTCAGAATATAGATCACATGCCATAGATGAAACTTTGATTATGATTGGCTGTGTGTGACATTTATTGATATTTGGTTCCTCTACATATATGATACTATTACATAAGAAATCTATTATATATATATAATAGAAGTAAATTTTGGATCATGCTGTCTGATCCGATTCTGGATTTATGGTTTGTCAAAAAGAACACTATAATTCCTTGAACTCAGACTAAGTCCATATATTTTGCACTAACTGGATAGATAGATAAAAAAAATTCACACCTTTAAAAAAGTCCAGCAATGAATTTAATAAAATAATAACATTTTCGACCAGCTTCACCAATCTTCAGTTACAATAGAACAGAAAAATAGAATGTGAATACAAAAATTTAAAAACAAGAACAAGAATTCTAAAATAAATAAATAAATAAATAAATAACAGCAGCCGTAGTTGAGATTAATAAAATAAATAAGTACAGAAATAAAATAAAAAGTAAAAATAAATGAATAAATATCACTGAATAAAATTAAATTTCATAAATGGACTGCCATTTTGTAGACAAGTTGTCCACATCTCTATGATGATGCAATAGGATTTTTTGTGAGTTTTATAAATTTCTAATTTTACCCATAGTGTGTATATTAGATGTAGGTCTGATGATGGTTGTCTGCTTCTATCGTACTTGTATGTCTTGATATTGCGAGTAAACTACCAGCATCATATTATTGAGATTTTTATCAATTGTGTACTTATGTTCCTTGAGTCATTGTTGTAAATTATACATAGTGGCACCTACATAGACCAACTTTGATTTGAAATGTTGGTTAATTGTCAGGATGGAGTAAATCCCTGTGGTTGAATTACGGTTATATGATTTCTTATCATTCCTTAAAATTCTTTAGATCATCAGGTTGTGCCGATATACTATTGCAACATTAATAGCTCTGGCCTCTTTCAAAACCACTCTTTGTTTCTGGTCTACTGATGCTTGTTGACATTTTGATGTTTGAAGGTTGCGATCAATTTCTGTATTATTTTTATTGGATAACCCTGTTGCTCTGCGATTTTTAAGATGTAATTCAGCTCCATTATGGTGTCCTGGATGCTGGTGCAATGAGTATATACCCTTCTTATCAAGGATCTAAAGGCTGCAAATTTGATGTGCCAGGGATCAACAATGTTTTATGGAATTAAAATAGCTTGAAAACATGGTTTCCTAAGTGCCTTGGTCCAAATTTTGCCATATTTGCAAGAAATGGAAATGTCCAAAAAATTTACCATTGTTTCACTCTCCTGGTCTAATTGTAGGAGTAATCCATAGGGGTTATCATAGTACAGTAAGATCTTGCTTAACGTGGGGAATGCATTACTAGATAACAAAGCACTAAGCAAAACAGCATTAAACGAGGTCATTTTAACATAGAGTAAATAGGGATAGGGGAACATATGACCAAAAATAAACAAATTTTACTTTAATTTTAAGTTATTTTTATATTAATTTGTATAATAATATATGTTAAATAACACAAACATATGCACACAGAAATGTAAACTTCATTTTTTTGTGATGAAAGTTCTGACTTTTCTGAAATTCTTGTTCTTTTGCAATAAAGTCATGAAGTTTCATTCGTTTCTTTTTTCTTTCCTTAAGCAAATGCCAGTAGCAGAAGATCGCATCCAAAGCTATCATCATAGTCACCTTAGTTTCCCTACCTTACTCACAGATAGACTAGATAATATGTGGTTGCCTGGAAAGATTCAAGTCTTCCAATAATCCAAAAACAAAAAGAAGATAAGGCAAACATAAACAAAATGTTCCATTTTAATAGAAAGGAAAATGCAATATCAATGTCTATTTCCTATTCAATTTTTTTTTGTGAGTATATCCATTTCCTTTCTCTACGAATAATAAAGATAAGGTTAGATAATCAGTTAACATAGTTAATGTGAGAGAGAGTATAATACTTTCAATTGTAAACTGTTAAATGAAATACCTCCTACAAATAACGGAATCAATGATAGAACATATATAAGATCTTGTAAATTATTTAACTTTAAAGTTTCATTTCAAACACAGAAGTAGCCCGAATCCTTCATCCCAGAAATGGCAGAGAATGTGTCTCTAGACCCAGCTGAAGAAAAGAGACTTCTATGAACATACAAAGAAGAAACAATGAAACCATAAAAAGAAGATCGCATCGAAGACCATAAAAACTTCGATGTGATCAAAGCATCCATAATACCAACTGAACAACTTCCTAACTTCCCCGAAAGATAACTGAATAACTTCCACAAGAGATCTGACAACAGTTTCCAGCAACAGAATGTTTGAATATTAAACTGTATTAATCTATCCAAGGAAATTATGTTTTAACATATGTCACGTCTGGAAAGAATCAATTGTATACATCTATTTCATCGTTTATTTGTAGGTCTTTATATATGTGTATAGTTTTAATATGTATCATTTTAATATTTAATACTTTATTATGTAGTATCAATAATTTTGTCACATGTATCACATTTTTGTAAACAAAATTTTTTTGTGTGTAAATTTTTGTCCGATGGAGATTATATTATTTTTTGATCCTTGTAGATTAATTAATAATAAAGAATCAGCTTGTGTTTTGGTTATTGTTATCTAATTCCTCTTACTGTTTGTTTTATTTTTTGGTTTTTGTTTATAGATACTTGAAAAAGGCCTATTTGGCCACAGTTAATTTATTTTGTTTATCAAAAAGACACTATTATTTTAAACTTATAAAACTAAAATAAGTCTCTTATTATGTAAAAATTAGCAATAAAATAAATTGCTACTTTTAGTTTATGAATGCAATATACATATACTGCAAAATATTACATACATTTTATTGCAGTTACGATAAAGAAACTCACATTTCTTGAAAATATAATTTTATGCAATAAAAAGCATGTAAGTTTTTTTGATATAGATTAAAATTTAATTTAGAATCTTATTCCATGCTTGATCTTATAAGATCTTGAAGAAGTCATTAAAAAAATTAATGATATACAAATACTCAAATTCAAATTTTATTATATTTTGCACTGTATTAAAAGACATTCTTTCTACTTACTGGTATCATCCAATTGGCTAGATCTCCATATTTAGATACTTGCATTGCTCCTAACATAGTTACTTGTAGATGCCCACTGAATAAAATGTATGTTTAAAAAATATTCAGAATTTTGTAAATTTAAGAAAATAACAGAACAGTTTACCCTCGGATAATTGCAAACGATTCATCACTAGAAAAAAATGAAGCCCCAGGAAGGATGGTAACTGACTCCTTTCCAGCATTAATCAAATCTGCATCTACTTCATCTTGCAATGGATATGGACCCTAAATACATTTTATGATGATGTAATATAATATTGAAATCATGAAATAATAAAATATTTACTTACTAATCCAATTAATCCATTTTCACTGTGTAAATGTACAGTTGTTCCTGGTGGAATGAAATTACTTACTAAAACAGGTATACCAATTCCAAGATTTACTGATGATGATAAGTAAAAATTCGAAATTATAACAATCACATTTAAAGAAAGCCCAACATTTAATAATAAACAAATAATACAGCTGGATTTTAATCTGACTATAATATAGCTAGTTAATTAAAAAGATGTTACATAATATGACCAAAGATAGGAAGGTAAGTTGCCATATTGAATTAATTTAATAATTAAAAATAAATTTAAAACATTCTGGAAGAAAAGATTGATCTGGAACAGAACTAACATGCAATTCCAGCTTACCTTACAGACGAATAATTGGAACATATCTGCATAATAAATCTAGTGGTATCATTTATTTTAATCTGTTTTTAATTTAATTATTTTCAAAATATATTTTTAAATCTCATTTTGTATTCATTTAAAATGTAAAAGGATACCATACATTCCATCTTTTAACTCTAGTGCCGCTCGACGTATTATTTTTTCTCTTTTGAGTGCTCTAGGCGTCATTTCTTTTTTACTGTGATTAGGTTGACGTATCTTTAATCTCTTTAAATATTACATATAAAATTAATTATCGATTAAATTAATATTTGATAGATAAAATTTTTAAAAATATTTTACCTCGACTCTTTTTTCAAATTTATTTCCTTTAATTACTCTTTGAACATAAACACCTGGTACGTGGACTTGCTCAGGTGGAATATCACCTATTTCAACAATTTCTTCAACCTGGAAATATATAATACTTATAGCTCCATATATATTCTTCACAATTAAAATATGAATATGAGATCTGATTTTAAATAAATGTAGGCAAAAATGCTGAAAACTTCACTGTATTGATTGTTTCAAGAATATAACTTTTTAATATAGTTTAGCTTCAAAATGAAAAAAATAAATTATATTTAACGTGAAGACTATTAATGAATAATGAAAAATAGAAAATATAGGAATCCAGTTAGAAAAAATAACAAGTTTGGTTGATTTTTACTAATCCTATAATTCATTTTATTAGGGAGTAAAAGTCATTGTATAGCATCATTTTCAATGAGAAATGAAAATATTTTTGGTATTTAATTTTGCAGGTTTATATTACCAGTATCATTTAATTAATAATAAATAGTAAAAAAGTTTTAAAAATAAATATTCATTTATTTTTAAAACTTTTTAATTTATATAATTCTCTTAGCTAAATAATTCTCATATTATTTAATTTATTTAATCTATACATTTTTAAATTTAGTTTTGAAATATTCATTATACATGTAAATGACTATAAAAAATAGACATGTTTTAATAATAAATCAGTTTTTCAAAAATTCTCATTAAAAATATATAATAATAATAACTCTTTTGGAGTTATACATTGGACTCACACAGATCTCGAGCAACTCCAAAGGAAAACAAGAACAACACTTACTAAGCATAAACAACATCATCCTAAATCTGCCACAGAAAGATTAACTCTTCCACGTAAAGATGGCGGACGTGGCCTGATTGACATAGTTAACCTTCACTACAAACAAATACAGTCACTGCGAGAGTTTTTCTACAAGAAACAAGAAACATCACAGTTACATAAAGCAGTAACTCTAGCAGACTCAAATAACACACCATTAAACTTACACTCACA
>NW_019384755.1:650545-655218 GCF_000671375.1 Centruroides sculpturatus | reverse complement strand
GCAAGAAACAAAAAGTGTACAATTAACACAATTTGTGTTAATTGTACACTTTTTGTTAATTGTACAATTATCACTATCATCGTGTCAGCGAAGCGGCAATAAAATATTTACTACCATTTTGCACAACATACCTCTGCGAGAGCAGATTTTCGGCCGTGACAAACACGATAACTAAACATTGTCACCGACTTCAACTCGAAGATGACTCGAGACTGAAGCTGACCAAAAAGCAACCAGATTTTACAAAGTTGTGCAAAGAAAATCGTGCACATTTGTCGCATTAAAATTAAATAACCTTATGTTATTTTCATTATTATTAGAATTGTATTTTAAAGGTAATAAATGTAAAAAAAATTTTTTAGCTATCTACCCACAGCTTCGCCTGCATTATATCGAATTTTCTTGTGGGAGTAAGATATTTTCTCGCAGTAAAATGAAGCCTATGTCCATTTCCAACATGTAAGCTATCTATGTGCCAAATTTTATTAAAACCTGTTCAGCGGTTTAGACGTGAAAAGGTGACAGACAGGCAGCATTATCTTCGAATTTATAATATTAGTATGGATTAATATGAATTTCTGGTATAAGGGGTACGCGAGTTTGAGCTCTTTCTTGAAGTGGTACGCAGGAAAAACTAATTGGGAACCACTGCTCTAGACATAAAGATGATAAACTGTTACATAAAGATATATAAAGATGATAAACTGTTAAAGCTGTCTTTTGAAAGTAATCAAAGATAAATTAGTTGTTTGTTTCCTGTTGAGGATTTGATATGTTTTCATCATGGTAGTTTCTAAGTTTGAAACACAAAGAAATACATTTTCATCAATATCATCCAAACATGAAATACAAGATATATTTTTTTTTTTTTTTGAGAACTGGTATTTGAGGTGAAATTTCATCTAGGAATCAAGTTTTTGATGCATTTAATCCTGAAAATTTGCAAAATTAAAAAGATGCAAAATGCATCTTTTAATTTTGCAAATTTAACTTTATTGTTTAACTTTATGGTTTGTAAAAATTTGAAGAAACTGGTGAAAAAATACATTAAATCAAAGAATTTTGGGTTTCTACTGTATATTTTCTAAACTACTTGATAACTTTTAGTTATCAAGTAGTTTAGAAAATTCTGAAAAACATTTCAGAATAATTCTACAAGATTCTGAATGTTTCAGGAAAATTTTTAGTCTTTAAAAGTTGAAATTATTTTAATCAATTAAAATCTTTGTTAACATTATTAAATTAAATGTGGTATTAATAAGTCATTAATATAAACTGAATTTCAGAGATAGAATACATTTATAGGCCTATTATGCTTTTTAAGTTATTTATTTATTATGCTTGCCTTAAAAATTACTACAAGGAAAACAGTTTCATTTAATGAAATTTATATACAGTATTGCAAATATTAAATCATTGCAATATAATTTAGATGACAAGAAACAATTTGAGATTTTTTTAAAAAGTTTAGACAAACTAAAATTTCATTTAGCATATAAAAGGATAATGTTACATTTTTGTATACAAAGAAAAACAAAATGTATTTTTCTGTTTAATTAATTTTTTTCCAAGATTAGTCATATAAGAAGAAATTACACGTTTTAAAGGTTCCTTATCTAGATTATTGTTATTACCATAATTTCATCTGATAACCTGCATGTTATCTATGTTTGAAAGTCAATCTGAAAACAAATCTGAGTTATACAAAATCTGTCTATTTAAACTTGCAATTAAATTCATCCAACAGCTTTTTCTTTGTCTGAACTCACCAATAGCAGTTTTAGAAAATATGAAAAATCTTTTGCATATTGCAGACATCATCCATCATTGCAATTTTCCTGAAACTACAAAGATACATGTAAGTATGCCTCACCTTTAGTTCTCTCTTGTTCATTTTCTGTATGTTAATCCAGACTTTATTATTATTACACATTCCTACTTCAAAGATTTANCATGTATCACATTTTTGTAAACAAAATTTTTTTGTGTGTAAATTTTTGTCCGATGGAGATTATATTATTTTTTTAAAAAATGAAGACAAAGTCAGCCCAAAAAGGACCAACTGGGCAGATTTTGTCTTCATTTTTTTAAAAAAATAATCTCCATCGGACGAAAATTTACAGATGAAAGTTCTACATATATCATCACCAGGGGGCAGCTTTCTTAAAATCTACATTTTCCAGCACTTGTTCCTAGTAGATAAAAGCCATAACGCCCCCAAGAAGGTATGGATGGAAGTAAGCAAAATCGCTGTATGTCACAAATTCCCTTTTTTAGAAATTACTTGTAATTTTAATTGGATATATTTTTGTGTTTTTAAAAGGATTTTCAGCTTTTGGCAACAAGTAGCTTAAAAAGAAAGACCAAGAAAGTGTATTGTCTGGAATACAAAGAAAATAGATAATGGTCCCTTTTGGGCAGACTTTGTCTTCATTAAAAAAAAATTTTCTTTTTTGTAAGAAAGTAGAGAAAGTTTATCATCTATGTGCAAATTACTTCTTCATCAACTAATTAAAAAGGTTAGTGTGATTTTTAAAAAGGAGAGAGCAGTGTGAGAATTCTCAAGTAAAGAACAATTCTATCTAATCAGTTAAAAATTTATTCAATTAATCAACAATTTAAAGTAACATTTTAATGTCAAAAATGACACATTTTGCCAATTTTTGTGGGAAGGGAAGCTTTCCTTGGGTGAGCTGTTATCACAAATCTCCAATGAACATCTGTCCCTTTGCGTCAGAAATATATCCTGTCAGTTGTTATGAATACTAAAACTCAATTGGAGAGAAATTTGGAAAAAAAAGCAGAGAAATCATATTCTCAGGGCAGTTAACAATAATAAAAAGCTGCCATAGTGGTAGGGAGCCAACGACGATAGCCAGGATGACCACTGATGGAGAGGACCCGAGGAAGAAGAGGATAGTCATAAGAAGATTCCCGCATAGCCAAATCAGTCAGGCATTGAAGTCCCGTCTCGCTACTCTTTAGCCTTCCTCTGTTTCCATATTTGAAGACATCTCCACATATCATTTGGATTACATCAACTGACCCAGAGTTATTACAATTAAACCTTTTGTAAACTCTGTGTTTAGAGATATACATGATTAGGCATTGAGTTAGTGATAGATTATTTCTTTATGTATTTCTTTACTTTTTATTCATTAAACTTTTGTTTATTATTTGTTAACCTGTCTGTTCACTTGGTCGAATACTGACATTCGAACTGCCTACAATCGGAACTTACCCGCAACTTACCACTCGATAATTATACACCCCTCCTTTTAAATATAGATCTTAATATCGTGTGTTAGGGCACGAATTCCTACCCTAGCTGGTGTCAGGTCCTGACGTCGGAAGATCTTACAAACCCAACAGCAATTTATAAATTTCACCATCTGCTGACAGCATGAGTGGGTCCTAATGTCCCGATGGATCAAAAGGGTTATGAATAACTCTCATATCTCACCTGTATTCTCACACTAGTCTTAAGTGTTTAATTAATTTATATATTTTTTATTAATATAAAAAAAGAAAACTATTTTTAAAATAATATCTTTAATTAAAAATATGAAGTTAATTCAGTTTTCACAGAAACGTTTCATCAGTTTATATTCTACATTTTTCTAATTTTAATATAAAAATTTACATATGAAATTTATACTAAACTAATAAAATACTCTCTCTTACTATTTTCTCAACATTATCATCATTTTGATTTATTGGATATCACATTCAATATTTGAAAAATTTCATATTCCACAGTTTATGGTTTGAAATTACAAATGTAGCAAAAATTTATAATTTACCTGAAAATTAAATTTCCAGCTTTATCTGCTTTCCATGCCTTAATTAAAGCAAAATCTCCCAAAATTGACTCTTCCATTACATAATTACGACCATTGAATGTTCGTTCCTGAAACATTTGGTTTTATTAAATTTATTGTTTCTTTTGAAGATTCAAAAAAATATTTAGTTCAAATATATTGTTAAAATTTAAAAATTTGGTAATGTAGATTTTAAAAGATCTGCTCTACAAATAATCAGATAAGATATTTAAATGTAAAAATAAATATTGCCCAGTTAAATGACACTGTAAATAATGTCCACATATTTTTTTAGCAAATAACTTTATTATTAATTTAAAATCTTGAAAATATCAGAATGTTTATTTAATCCTTTATTGTTCTTATCCATTTTCAGCAATCATAAGTAGAAACAGAATGTTAAATAAAATGCAGTAGAGCATCGATTATCCGACTCAATTGGGGACTGGGGTTGGTCAGATAACTGAAAAAACGGATAACCGAAAAATATGAAAAAATACATTATTAGTATAGTATATTAGTATATCTCATGTAATTAGTATATCGCTATTAACCTACTTTGCGTTGAATTTTCATCGATGTTAAGCCTAACAAACATTTTTTAAAATAATAATCGTCGCTATTGTATCGTTAAAAATTAGAAAATTAAGTCTCGTTTAAATACTAGCTCCCTTTCATGATCGAATGAGTGTTGCCAGCTAAAACACGTAAAAATAATATTAAAGTAGCCAAGACATAGCCAAATATTGTAGCGCCACATCACTAGCGGACATTTGAAATTTGCCGACTAGGATGGTCGGTTAACCGAGGTGTCGCTTAATCGGGGGTCGGATAATCGAGGCTCTACTGTAT
>NW_019384755.1:637709-646274 GCF_000671375.1 Centruroides sculpturatus | reverse complement strand
TGCAATTTTCCTGAAACTACAAAGATACATGTAAGTATGCCTCACCTTTAGTTCTCTCTTGTTCATTTTCTGTATGTTAATCCAGACTTTATTATTATTACACATTCCTACTTCAAAGATTTAAGATAAAACTTACTTGAACTGCTGTCTTGAAAGCTAATAAATTTTCAATAATTCCACCCTTTGTATATAACAATTCTTAGAGAACTATTAAGAAGCTAACTGTCAATTTTCTCTTATTTTAATTTTCTACATCAAACAGAAGCTGAGCAATTGACTTTTGAGCTTATATTAATAAATGTTTATTGACATTAAACATTTTTATATATAATTTATTTTTACTTTAGCAATTATTATTATTATATTGAGTTTTGTGAGTTATACTCAGTTGACACCAGTAGCAGTGTACTATGCCAGACCAGAGTCAAGGCATAATAATCAAAACAAAAATTAAAAAACTGTGTCAGTGTGTTCTGGAATTTCTTAACAATATGACATGTATTCAATATAGTGGTCTTCTACAGTATGATGTATGTATTTCTATTCAACTGCAATATTCTCAGGCTTTTGTGTAGTGTATGTGGTATTACACCTGTACAGGAGAGAACAACAGGTACAATAAGCACCCTTTCCATCCTTCATAGATGCCTTATTTCCCGGGAGAGTTCTGTGTATTTGCTGATTTTTCAGTGCATTTGTTTTGTACATTGTGAGTGTTTGAAATGGATATGTCTATAATGTATGTGATTTTATTGTTTGTCAATGAGTGTGATGTCTGGTCTGTTGTGGTAAATTGTTTTATCTGTGATTATGGCTTTGTTGTAATACATTTTGAGAGTGTTGTTTTCCAATACTGTCTGTGGAATGTATTTGTAGTATGGTTCGTGGATGTCTAATAATTTGTGCTTCTTTGCAAGCTCTTGGTCTATTATACGAGGCGTGTCCGGAAAGTAAGTACCGTTTCGTTTTACTGCGACCGCAATGGTAGTATCGCAGTTCAGCGCCTACATACACGTGTCTCTGGTTGATTGTCAGTTCAGTGACGCCATTAGACCAGATTGTGTTGTTTTTCCATGTGTTAATGAGCATTCAAAATGTTTAAGATGATTGCCGATCCCACCGACTGTGAAGTGCATTCTGTAATATGGTTTTTGAACGCAAAGAATGTTAAGCCAGTTGAAATTCATTGTCAACTAGTAGAGATTTATGGTGAAAATGTAATGAGTGATGGAATAGTGAGAAAGTGGGTTCAACAATTCAGTGCTGGACGCACCACTGTTCATGACGAAGCACAGAGTGGCTGGCCTTCTGTTGTCAATGATGGTTTGGTTGGAAAAGTGAATGAGAAAATTCTTGAAAACAGACGGTTCACAATAAGATTGCTTTGTGATGAGTTTCCACAAATTTCAAAAACTGTTTTGCATGAGATTGTCACAAATCAATGTTCAGCAGTGGCTATCTTCACTGGCAGCATCTTTCTTTGAAGAGGGTATAGACAAATTGGTTTCCCGATATGACAAATGTATG
The DNA here is from genome assembly GCF_000671375.1 of Centruroides sculpturatus. Taxonomy (NCBI): domain Eukaryota; kingdom Metazoa; phylum Arthropoda; class Arachnida; order Scorpiones; family Buthidae; genus Centruroides; species Centruroides sculpturatus. Next base: position 644,747 of record NW_019384755.1, on the reverse strand, counting down.
AACAATGATGGTAACTATGTAGAAAAATAGTTTCCAACATGCTCTTTTCATGTAAAAATAAATTTTGTTTTGAAAAAAGATTTTTTACGTGAATTTTTCCAAAACGGTATTTACTTTCCGGACACGCCTCGTATTTGCTACTTGATTATGTCTGTGTAAATAATCTGTCTATGCCAAGAGCTTGCAACCAGAAGTGATGTATTGTATAGTTTCTGGCATAATGTGACATTTTCTGCATGTGTCATTTGTGAGTGTTGTATCTTTGAGTATGTGCTTTCTGTAGTTTTTAGTATTAATGACCTGATCCTATATGGCAATCATGAATCCTTCCGTCTCCCCAAAGACGCATCCCCGATCTAACCAGCTGTTTGACGCAGTTTTGTCAACAAAATCCTGGGCCAGGTCATAAGGATGCCTGCCATGGAGTGCCTTTTGAGCCCATGATTGCTTGATGGTGTCTATGCTTTTTATGTGTTGTATCATGTCTGTGTGTTGTGAGTGTAAGTTTAATGGTGTGCTATTTGAGTCTGCTAGAGTTACTGCTTTATGTAATTGTGATGTTTCTTGTTTCCTGTAGAAAAACTCTCGNAAAAAAATAACACAATTAAATGCCCTAAATAATAAATTAAGATAACAATAAATAAAATAAATAAATACTTTATAATAAAATGAAAATTGCATTCATTGTACTTTAGTGAGAAGTGATGATGTTGCTTAAGGTTACTATACAGCTGCTTGGCTTTCTCAAATAATCCTAGGTTAGGATCAATGTTTCTGCAGCATCATTTTGAAGTAATTTTATGTATGATGTTTCAATAATATCATAAAGTACTCAGCAAATCACTATACATATAACTAATACCTTATTCTTGCCGAGAAATATAATTTATTTGAAACAAACGTTTTCAGCCTGATTCACAGGCCATCCTCAGGTTTAGAACAAATTTGAATTAAANGAAGATTCGGCTAAACACAGCTATAGGATTCCTTACAACTTGTATCTTGACGAAATTTTATATAATTTCTTTTTCTGAAAGATTAAGATTTATCCCATTATCCTTTCTTTCATTGCATTGTGGAATATTAAAAAGTCAAATGGATATTTAAAAAAAAAAATGAAGGACACTTCTATAGTTATGTCTAAAAAATTCACAAAAGAATTCTTCTCCAAAGGATATTTTAAGTTTTTAATTATCTTAAAATTCAAATGTATTACTCAACAACCAATTCTAAATATTAAAAACTACTTACTTCAGCTATTGTTACTTTAGCTGCCTTGCACATTGGTGGATTAAAATTTGCAGCTGATTTTCTAAAACAAAATACAAACTTTTTATTAACAAAATTTATATAAACAAAAATTTAATACTGAAGATTTTCCAAATATTGATTACAAGAATTGTTATTTAAACTATAAAATAGGTAAGTTAAATATTCTATTTCCTTTATAAACTTACATTATGATTTTGTATATTTCTTTTAATTTTATTTTTATTTAAAAAAAGAAAGATTAATTGTTAGGTACTGTAGGAAAAATTTCACTTAGTTAAGATTCTCTGAGTGTAAACTTAAAACTGATCAACTATAACAATTCTTTTTGCTAAATAACAATACCGGCTACCACTTATCAAAATTTTTTATTTAAATTTATAAAATTAGATCTAGATATATCTATGATTATATTTCTTTATGCTATTATGTGAGGTTCCAGTGAGATGCAAACCCCTCACTAAAAATTTGTTTAAAAGCTTTCTACTTGGGAAAGGAATTTTTTAAGATAAACACAATTCAAAGAAAAAAAAAAAATAGGTGTAAGTGTCAAACAACCTGAGTTCATGTGTCAAACTGGGAAGATGAACTTTGGCTTGGGTGTTTGTAAATTACGGTAAACTTGAATGGCTATAAAATATTTTGATCAATAAATAATTATCGTGAGACTTTTTATAAAAATTTTTCACAAGAAATAATATGTAACATAGATGTAGTGAATGTTATATTATTTTATTAATTACATACAAAGCACGATATAAACAGTAGTCTCACTATGAAACTCTTTGGAAATAAAAATGAATCATTCTTCTACCCAAGGGTTGAGATCCTGACATTAAGTAACGCTTTTTAAGCACCCCACCTCCTTATAAAATCATTGTAACAGATATCTACATATCCACCCATATCTGTATTATGTAAATTATGTATAGTTCCTATGTTTATAAAACAAAGAATAATTTAAAATTAATTGTGTTGATTGGCTATGAAGAAGACAGCTACACTGTATAAATTTTTTATCCCAAATAACAATTTTAATTAAAAAATAATTTTCGTAATTCTTTAAAGTACATTTTAAAAAGCAAAATAGAATTGCACTGTAGACATATAACTACTATCAAAATAAATGCAGATTATGACAAACTTTTTAATAAAAATGTGATGTAAGCATTTTTATTTAAAAATATAATAACGAAAATGTTGTTATATTTTTTATTAAATACTTTGTTGTTGGAAATACTAAGGGGTTTGATTATTTTAAGCTGTAAGCATTCCAAATTGTTGATTAAAACTTCAAAATGAGAGAAATAATGGTGGAGACACTTGCAATTTGCTGATTGTCAGAATATAGATCACATGCCATAGATGAAACTTTGATTATGATTGGCTGTGTGTGACATTTATTGATATTTGGTTCCTCTACATATATGATACTATTACATAAGAAATCTATTATATATATATAATAGAAGTAAATTTTGGATCATGCTGTCTGATCCGATTCTGGATTTATGGTTTGTCAAAAAGAACACTATAATTCCTTGAACTCAGACTAAGTCCATATATTTTGCACTAACTGGATAGATAGATAAAAAAAATTCACACCTTTAAAAAAGTCCAGCAATGAATTTAATAAAATAATAACATTTTCGACCAGCTTCACCAATCTTCAGTTACAATAGAACAGAAAAATAGAATGTGAATACAAAAATTTAAAAACAAGAACAAGAATTCTAAAATAAATAAATAAATAAATAAATAACAGCAGCCGTAGTTGAGATTAATAAAACAAATAAGTACAGAAATAAAATAAAAAGTAAAAATAAATGAATAAATATCACTGAATAAAATTAAATTTCATAAATGGACTGCCATTTTGTAGACAAGTTGTCCACATCTCTATGATGATGCAATAGGATTTTTTGTGAGTTTTATAAATTTCTAATTTTACCCATAGTGTGTATATTAGATGTAGGTCTGATGATGGTTGTCTGCTTCTATCATACTTGTATGTCTTGATATTGCGAGTAAACTACCAGCATCATATTATTGAGATTTTTATCAATTGTGTACTTATTTCCTTGAGTCATTGTTGTAAATTATACATAGTGGCACCTACATAGACCAACTTTGATTTGAAATGTTGGTTAATTGTCAGGATGGAGTAAATCCCTGTGGTTGAATTACGGTTATATGATTTCTTATCATTCCTTAAAATTCTTTAGATCATCAGGTTGTGCCGATATACTATTGCAACATTAATAGCTCTGGCCTCTTTCAAAACCACTCTTTGTTTCTGGTCTACTGATGCTTGTTGACATTTTGATGTTTGAAGGTTGCGATCAATTTCTGTATTATTTTTATTGGATAACCCTGTTGCTCTGCGATTTTTAAGATGTAATTCAGCTCCATTATGGTGTCCTGGATGCTGGTGCAATGAGTATATACCCTTCTTATCAAGGATCTAAAGGCTGCAAATTTGATGTGCCAGGGATCAACAATGTTTTATGGAATTAAAATAGCTTGAAAACATGGTTTCCTAAGTGCCTTGGTCCAAATTTTGCCATATTTGCAAGAAATGGAAATGTCCAAAAAATTTACCATTGTTTCACTCTCCTGGTCTAATTGTAGGAGTAATCCATAGGGGTTATCATAGTACAGTAAGATCTTGCTTAACGTGGNATTCAGGGCTAGGCAGAACCAGAGAGGACTCAAGGAATCTCCTTGAGAAATTCCTCGCCTAATGAATATTTTGTTTGTTTGTATGGAAGTGTTACTAACCCTGAGATGTAGTGTTGCTCTCCAGTGCTGCATAGTGTTTTGGAAGAATGCAATGAGTGATGGATGTATTTTGTACGTGTGTAGAATATGTAGCAGCCAACTGTGTGGAACACTGTTGTTTGTTTGTTCTGTGTTGTTTGTGTGCTTGCCATAGAATGACTGAATCTATGAGTAACTGCTCTTTGCATCCTCTGTGATTTCTACGGCAACCTTTTTGTTGTTCTGTAAGAATGTCGTGTTCTTCAACATGTTTGTATATTTTGTTTGTGATACAGGATGTCAATAATTTGTAGAGTGTTGGAAGACATGTAATTGGTCTGTATTGTTTGGGGTCTGTGGTGTTGTTGTTTTTAGGTTTCATGTAGGTGATGCCCTGAGTAAGAAATTTTGGCATGTCTGTGGATTGATGATGATGTATGTTAGATATTTAGCTAGTTCCTGGTGCAGTGATGTAAACTTTTTGTACCAGAAATTGTGAATATTGTCTACACCAGGAGTCTTCCAGTTGTGTGTTTGTGTGTTCTGTTAACAGCGTAGCAAATGTCATGTACATTTATTTCAGCACAGGGCATAGTTGGTATGTTGTGCAAGTTTTTGTTCTCCTCCTCAATCCAACCTGCATCAACATTGTGTGTAACAGCACTGGACCAAAGAGAGGACAATAAGTTGTGAGTTCTTCTTCTGTTGGTATGCCACTGTGCTGTGTATCAATGTTTGTTTTGGTATTAATTTGTCTGTGAAAGAGTTTTTCATTGTTTATGAATAATTTATTTTGTTGTTTTCGTAGTGTACATGTTTTGTATTGTTTGAGTCTACGTGCTTTGGCTGCAAGTTTCTGTTTTAATGTATTGATGTATTCTGTAATGTGTGTGTTGTAACTTTCATGTTTTGTGTATGTTTTGATTTTCTTGAAAATGTTTTTGAGTTGTTTCTTTAATTTGGGTGTTATGTTGTTTTTAGTATATTTTGTCAGCTTGTCTAATTGCTGTTTAATATCATTTATTTGTGTTTCTATTCTTCTTTGCCAGGCAGGCTTGCGATAGAATTATTGTTATTGTTGTTTTTATTATATCTTTAAAGCCTGTCCAATTAAAGATGAGCTTTTGAAGATTATTTTTGATGAATGTTTAGTCAACCTTGTTGTTAATTAAGGCATGACTTGATAATTGTTAATGCTAGAGGGCTATAAACTCTTGCTTTTTTTAATCACTGCAAAGGGAATTCTGACAACCGAAATTAATTATTTACAAATAATTATTTACATTTTAAAAAGCAGCCATAACTTGGCTACTAAATATAATGTTTTGGCTTGTTTACACAACAGTATTACTTTCTGCCATTAATTAAATCAAAATGAAAGATCACATCATTACCATTTTAATTTATCAGCTTTCTTTTTAAACTCAATAGTGTAGAAATTTGTTTTATATAAAATAATGTGAGTTTCCTTTTTGAAATCTTTGATTCTTTCAATCCTGTAGGTCAGTGTTACTTAACAGGGGCCGCGGCCGGCTGGGGGTCCATAAGAAGTTTGCCAGGAGCTGCGAAATTATGCAAAATTTATGCATATTTGAGTGAAAAAGGGNACATATATATATCTATTTATTAAGCAAATATTTAAAATTTTTTTTATATGATATGCATTATTGGAGATCAAAATAATAAAAACAATTCATTAAACTCTAATACTTTAGAATTTCCAGCCAATCTTCAGGAGTGTTAATATACTAGTGACAGAAAAAGTGATTAATCAGATTATCTCTTCTTGAATTCCAAGGAAAGCAGATAGTTGCACATCTCAGAATTTGGAGAAATAATTTGTTACCAAAGACTATCATGTTATTAGGATTATCACAAAAATTTAGTTTGCTCCTTAATTAATGAAAATTAAATTATATTTGAATTATAATATTAAGATAATATTTGAAAATATGTTTTAAACAATTTTATTAACATACCTCTTTTTTTTCACTTGAAATACCAACACTTTTATCTGCATTATATTTAATTGGTGCACCACCTTTATGAATAATAGTTCCAAATGCTGTAGGAGTATAAAAAGCAGGTATACCTGCTCCACCAGCTCTAATTCTTTCTGCTAAAGTACCCTTGAAAATAAAATAATATTTGAAATTAAACTGAGAAATATATGGAAATTCCTGTTATCTATCACAGATAAAGATTATAGTGTAGCTGCTTTTCATATAAACAACGTTTTCTTTAAAATCAAAAAAAAAATCAATAACTATAAATAGAATTAAATTTTCTTAAATCTATTAAAATGACTAATCTCAAAATACAGAAGAAATTTGATTTAACATTTTTCAAGGAACCAATGAAAAAATATGCAACAATGTACAAATTCATGTGTATATGCATTCGGAATGGATAAGATTCAAGTAAATATGCTTCCATGAAAGCTTTTATTTCATACAATGTAATGTACAATGATTGATACCTCTAGACCAGTGGTTCCCAATTAGTGGTACGCGTATCCCTGGGGGTACGCAAAATTGCGTGAAGGGGTACGCGCGGCAATCTAAAATCGGTCGATTTAAAATTTAAATGCATGAGTTGAAGCAATCAAAAAAATAATGGGGGGACCATCAAAAATTTGGCAATTTACAATATGATGTCGAATGCACAAATTCATTTATTTATAACTAAAAATATTCTCAAAATTTCATTAAAAAAATGCATTTGTGACAATACCTAAATGAAATTCTTACGCAAGAAACAAAAAGTGTACAATTAACACAATTTGTGTTAATTGTACAATTATCACTATCATCGTGTCAGCGAAGCGGCAATAAAATATTTACTACCATTTTGCACAACATACCTCTGCGAGAGCGGATTTTCGGCCGTGACAAACACGATAACTAAACATTGTCACCGACTTCAACTCGAAGATGACTCGAGACTGAAGCTGACCAAAAAGCAACCAGATTTTACAAAGTTGTGCAAAGAAAATCGTGCACATTTGTC
>NW_019384755.1:592729-631624 GCF_000671375.1 Centruroides sculpturatus | reverse complement strand
CGGATAGCATTACAAACAATTGAACCAAGAATTAACAAATTAGTTGAGGATATTCAGCAGAAGAAATCTCATTAAATTATTTTCGAATATTTTTTTGTTTTTTCTATGAATTTTTAAATGTTTCTTATTTTATTTTTTGTTAAAAATTAATGAGTTTTTATGTTTAATTGTGAAGTTTGAATGTTATTTAAATAGATAATGAAATAATAGCTATGTTTTACATTTATTATATAAAAAAATAAAGCAATAATACAAAAATCAATTTATTATAGATAATTTAACAAATATAAATTATTATTAAAAAAATAGAGGTCACAAAAAAATTATGAAATATTTGGTGGGCTGCGAGTATAAAAAGGTTAAGAACCACTGCTGTAGGTATTAAGAGTATGTTTTTAGTCATACCCAACATGGCTTTAGCTAAGCTTACAATAAAAAAGTGACTGAGTGGTAAAGGATGGGATCCCAAATTTTCAGGATATATTATCTATGAAAAATTCCTGAAATTCTCAACTGGACTTGATCCAAAAATCTCCAGAGTTACAGGCTGATGTCTTTACCTCTTTGGTCAATTAGCTCTCAAGTTTTAAGTTAGAAGAAAATAGTAAAATAAATCTTCATCCAACATTTTTCAAATAGTAATTGGATGTATGGAAGAATCTTATTGGGTGACCTGATTATTAAAATGCAGTGAATCTAAAGACTCATTGCATGATGACGAATGAATGATGTAAAGTTCTCTGCAGCAAATAAGAGCTGATCAATTGACTGGATACTTTTGAGATTAAATTTATTTTCTAATTAATTTTTCCAAGTCTATTTTAATATTTATCAGTATTACTTGATAAATAAAACAGAAATGAAGCAATATGATAAAAAAAATTTTGTTGTTTGGTAGCCATTTTGTGTTTTCAATACTTATGATAATTGAGAAGTTTGTTTTCAGTATCCCATTTTTCATCTCACCTACTTTATTATTACATCTATAACAAACTGTTAATAGAAGTAAAACAGAAAAATACAATGTTTTAATATTTAAGATGTTACCTTCTAACCGTGTGAGGTTTGCTGACCCAGAAAGGGAGGATCAGTTAAACTTGCATCAGGATGGTCAAGGGACTTGTATGTGGGTAGTAGTATTGGATATATTGAGGTGAAGCATCTTTACAGTTTAAACCCATTTATTTGAAATGTAAATTGGTGGCTTACAAAGTTTTTCAGAGTGATGCTCCTACTCAGAGGATGATCTTCAATGCTGGATTCTCAAGTTGTTGGCAGCCTGGGAGCTTGTGGGTAAGTCCTGTATATGGAGGACAATGGTTGGTTGGAGGATGGATGATGATAAAGGTGGTGGAGTGAAGACAGCAATGATGTCATTTCAGAGATAAAGATGTCACAAACACAGAAAAAAGGAATAAAATCACCTTGTGAACTTGGGAAATTGAAATCCACCTTTGTCCTTGAAATCCGGAGTATTTAAAGGATTTGTATATGAGTGTTAAAGTCAAAGTTTGAACTCTCCAGCTTGACAGTGATTTATTACTTAACATGTGTCTGAGTCGCACTCAGGACTCGCGTTGTTTATGTTCATGTCGCTTCATGCTGCGTTTGTTTAACACAGTTTCTTTTTTTGTATTAAAGATATACTTTTAGTGTGATTAATGACAGGTCTGGACTCAGTCTGGAACACATCTGCAAACTGGTATCAAGCTTTCAATGTCCACTACCAATGTGCAGATTATGGAAATGTTTTATTTCCATTCTGGCAATTTTCTGTGGGTACATATTAGGACAGTTATCTGCATGAAATTATGATAATAAATTGAGAAATTTCATTAACAAATAAAAATAAAATTACAAATTCTGATAAAATATAATTTAATATAACTTTGATTTAATTATTAGTATTTAATAAAAACTTATTTTGAACTATTATTAGTAATTTTTTAAATGAATATACAGTAGGGCATCGATTAACCGACCTCTGATCAACTGTCACATTGGTTAACCGACCGTTCTAGTCAGCAAATTTCAAATGTCTGCTAGTGATGTGGCGCTACAATATTTGGCTACGTCTTGGCTACTTTAATATTATTTTTGTTAAATTTTTGCATGTTTTAGCTGGCAACACCGGCTCGACCATTGAAGGGAGGCCAGTATTTAAACGAAACTTAATTTTCTAATTATGAGTGGTTGTTGGTTTTGTGAGCAATAAAATAATTTTAAAATAATTTTTAATGATAAAATAGTGACAATTGTTATTAAAAAAAAATTTGTTAGGCTTAACATCGATGAAAATTCAACGCGAAGTTGGTTAATAGCGATATACTAATATACTAATTACATGGGATATACTAATATACTATACTAATAATGTATTTTTTTCATTCTTTTTGGTTATCCGATTTTTTCAGTTATCCGACCAACCTGAGTCCGATAATCGATGCTCTACTGTAGCATCAATTATCCAATAGAAAAATTATTTTAAAAGATTAATCTATAGTTACACTTACAGTTAATCTACAGCTTATGATTTAATCAATACATACAAATGATCAATTCATTATATATATATATAATCAATACAGGAAATGAATAATCAATTCATTTCCTGTAGTTTTTAAAATGAAAGTAAATGTAAATAGAGTATTATATAAGAATAACTAAATATATACCTCCCAAATTTAAAGTTTATCACATTAATTTACAATGATATTAAAATATAAAGTTAAATTTCTAAAAATAACCAGGATTATAACAAAAATATTCAAAAATTTAATTACTTCTAATGTATTATAATAAAGACTAAAAATAACTTCTTAATTCATCAAATAATTGTCATTACTTGAGGAACAAATTCCAATTCCAGTTCACCACTCAAATATTGTCTTTCAAATTCTGCATTTTCTCCAACATATGATGCAATCATTCTTTTAATCTGTAAAATATAAGTTAATTAATTTAAATATTATTAAAATTACCTTCTTCTCAAAATTGATATACACATTTAACTAAACCTTTAACTTCCAGTAACAAAAATTTTTAATGTAAAAAATTTCTGATGAATGTTTTCGACCTTAGCCAAGGTCTGCCTCAGGTCATCAACAATATTTCAAAATTAGAATGCACAGAACAAAGATTTTCCAATATATTTTTTTAAATAATTAGAACAAAAACATAACATTGTAAAACAACAACAAATTAATTGGTGGTAAATATAAAATTAAAGAAGATATATTATTAGGTATACTATTATATACAAAATAATAATAATTATTATTATTAATTTAATTTATGTCTGCAATTCCTGGTTTTCGTAAAAGCATTGCCAAGCATATGAGACACTTTTTCCATCTTTAAAGTTAATACAATTGCCAGTCAGGTCAGCCTTGTATATTTCCAAGGATTCTAAGGACCTGATGTGATTGGTTTGAAATGATTGCTTAAGTAATGTGGCTTAGGGATCACATCAGACCAAGGCAAATCTGACTGGCAATTGTATTAACTTTAAAGACGGAAAAAGTGTCTCATACAATTGGCAATGCTTTTACAAAAAACTGGGAATTGCAGATATAAATTAATAATAATTATTATTATTTTATTTCTTATATATATATATATATCTTGTTTAATTTTATATTTACCACCAATTAATTTGTTGTTGTTGTTTTACAATGTTATGTTTTTGTTCTAATTGTTTAAAAAATATATTGGAAAATTTTTGTTCTGCGCATTCCAATTTTGGAATGATGACCTGAGGCAGATCTTGGTTAAGATCGAAAATAATCATCAGAAATTTTTTACAATAAAAATTTTTGTTACTGGAAGTTAAAGGTTTAGTTAAATGTGTTTTTTAAATATTATTTAAAAAAAATTACATTAATGACAAATAAATATGCTTTATCATCAAAAAATTAAAACAAAATTAAATTACTCAAAACGTTTTTAAGATAAAGTACTAATTTTCATTATTACATTATCAATATAACAGCTGATGTTACTTGATTAAATTTCTATGGGTAAAGATTAATAAGTAATTTATATTTTATTATTTATATAATAAGAATATAAAATATAAGGAAAAGTAAGTTTTATTCTGTAATAATATTCAAAATACACTTTAGAGCAGCTTAAATGTCAAAAAGCAAGAAAGTTTGTACTAGAGAATACATCGGGAATGGATAAGATGTATTTCTTGTTGTAGATTTAGTTAGTCATTTAAAAAATATGAGAAGTAATGCACTGTGCATTTTTTTATTAGATAAAATGTATTATTAAGTTTTCAGTTTTTAATATTTTAAATTTGCAGTACTTAAGCTTTATTTTCAGATATTTGAGATTACTGTATTAATAACAGTTGTAATTAAAATAATAAAAATTATTAAATGATAATTAAATTATTCTTACTAATAATGTACCTTATCATGTCACAACATTAGAGAAAAAATATTCTAAGAATTTTACATGTTACTCATGTAAACATATACATTCAAGATTGACAATATCATATAGGAATCTTGGATTGTAACTATCAATGATAGTTACTAATGAATTCACATCTGGTATATAATATGTAAAACATGTGACATTCATGACTCGTTAGAATATTCATAAGAATTTCTGCCTTTGGTTCATCATTATAACTTAGACTGGAATTAACATGTACATCAATTTATGTTGTGTTAAAAGCATCTAACAATTGATTACAGTATGGAAAATAGTAAGTATAAAAAAAGATATTATGGTATATAAGATGATACTCAAATTGAAACTACAAATATTTGATCACTCTATATACAAATATTGAATAACTTTAACCATAGATTCAAAAAACACATCCAATATTACAGTTGTAAGCAATTGCCACCTCAATTGAAATGTCATAAGCTGTTTTTGCCAATATTTTGCAATGAAATGGCATATAATCACATATTTCTTCTTCTAATCTCTCATATTTGATTTTCAGATAATGTATAAGATCAAAAATATATATTCTTAAATAAATTTCATTTAAAATTTAAATATTTAGCAATTTTCAATTTCAAAAAATCATTAAAAATTAATTTTATATAAAATTAGTATGATTTTTTTTTTGGATTACAAGAAGAATCAGGTTAAAACTAAATAAAATAAAATGTTGAATAATTTTTAAAATATAAAATTGTATTAAAATTTTTAAATATTTATAATGGTCTCTCAAAATTGTATTACATAAAACACATGATAAGAGAATATTATGTAATGCCCTCTTATCAGTATATATGATGATGATAAGATAACATTAAATAATGATATTATATAAACCTTTAATATTTTTGCATTAAATATCTTCTTAAAGATACTGAAATTTTAAATGTTTAAAATTTTAGATACTTTAGTTTTAGTTTATAATCCAGTTTCAGTTTTTCTTATAAATTTATTATCTAAATAAGGGAATATATGGTAAATGTGTTATTTAGGTAATTTCTTAATCAACAAAATGGTGCATGTAACTAGATATTAAAATGTAAAATGTTCTTGTAGCTATTGCAATTTTACTATGACATTAAATTGAATACCTGTTATTAAAATATATACTGTAGAAGCATTAGCAAGCAATTCAAAAATATTTAGGTAATTAAAAGCAATAGTAAACAGGGCCGGATTAACCCACTTTGGGGCCCTAGACATTTTCTTCTTCAGAGTCCTTTTATTAATTTTATTAATTGAAAGTCCTGTCGGCTCTTTCAATTAATAAATTTTGTTACTATTATTTCCATTAAATCGCATACGGACACTGCAGCTGCTTAATAAAAAATAAAAGCAAAATTATTTAATAATATTTCACAGGATTTCACTGGAGTATATATAGTTAATATTATTCTTATCGCTATAAAAAAAATTCTAAATTATTGGGAGTTCCCTTTTACTTTCAATTAGAAGAAACATAAGAATACGAGGGTTTGTTCAAAAAGTTCCCGAACTTTATTTATTACAAAAAAATACTTCACATACTTCACATATTTGTCAGGGTCCCCTTCAAAGTAGTCTCCTCCGCAACGTATACACTTATTTCAACGGTGTTTCCACTTTTTGAAACAGTCCTGGAACGCTTTTTCCGGAATGCTCATAAGCTCCTCCGTCGTTTTTTTTTATCTTTGGAATGGTGGCAAATCTTTTTCCTTTGAGCGTGTTTTTTAGTTTGTTGGAGAACAGGAAAAAGTCTCTTTGTGTCAGGTCAGGTGAGTAGGGGGGAGCACAGCGGTCTTGTTTTTGGCCAAAAACTCACGAATTCTGAGGGACAAATGAGCCGGCGCGTTGTCGTGATGAAAAAAAAACCACTCGCCGCTTCTCCAAAGTTCGGGCCGTTTTCGCCTGATTCTCTCTCTTAGGCGTTTCATAACACCAAGTAGTACTCCGTGTTGACTGTCTGGCCTGTAGATAGGTATTTGTGATGCACAACCCCCTTTGCATCGAAAAAAACAGCCAACATCATCTTAACATTTGAGCGAACTTGTCGAGCTTTTTTGGAGCAGGGGCCAGTTTCACCCACCCATGGGAAGTTTCCGTGAAGGATTTTCGGAGTTTCACACAGAATTTCACAGAACAACGCTGCTCTTTCAAAGAGCTGATTTCCGCGGATCCGATTTTTCGCCGAACCCCACAAACACCCCTTCACATAAACGGCCGTAACTAATCACCAAAACAAGATATCAACAAACGGGTTGAAGGAGGTTACTCGGGAGGTTTCCGCGGACACAACGCCTCCAAGCGAATTAAAAAATAACCAACTGGAGGCGCGCTATTCAAAAAGTTCGGGAACTTTTTGAACAACCCACGTTCATTTTCTTTAGATTTTAGAATTCATTATAACCATATAAAAAGCAATACTGTATATTTTTATTTATTATATACAGTTGTCCAACAGAAAAGTAAACTATCTTATTTACAAATCTTTTCAAAATAGACAGTTTGACCGGGTCCTTCTAAAAACCGGGCCCTAGACATTTGTCTCATATGTCTATGCGATGATCCGGCCTTGATAGTAAACTGATAAAGATATGGACATTGAAAGATAATATTCAAACTCTGCAATAATTTATTATTAAAATATTGCAAATTGGAAAACTAATCTTGTTCTTCCTGTGGCTATTTAATAGTTTGCAATATTTAAGAAATTATTTTTACTGATCATTTCACTGCTTAAGCAATGAAATGATGAATAATTGAATTAATTTTATTTGAACTCTTAGTATTCAAAGATTAATGGTAAATATTTCAAAGAATGTGAAATAAATGTTTATAAACATAAAGCTGAAATGAAATTTTGTATGCAAACATTTTTTCCAGACTTTCATGCTTAAAATTGATAAAGAAATCTTGTCTTGATTTGTTATTGAAGGTAATCTCTGAATTCACAATTTTGAAAACATTGAGAATCTAAAAACAGGCCATATGTAGGTACATTAATTTAAAAAAAAATTANCGCCGAACCCCACAAACACCTCTTCACATAAACGGCAGTAACTAATCACCAAAACAAGATATCAACAAACTGGTTGAAGGATGTTACTCGGGAGGTTTCCGCGGACACAACGCCTCCAACCGAATTAAAAAATAACCAACTGGAGGCGCGCTATTTAAAAAGTTCGGGAACTTTTTGAACAACCCACGTTCATTTTCTTTAGATTTTAGAATTCATTATAACCATATAAAAAGCAATACTGTATATTTTTATTTATTATATACAGTTGTCCAACAGAAAAGTAAACTATCTTATTTACAAATCTTTTCAAAATAGACAGTTTGACCGGGTCCTTCTAAAAACCGGGCCCTAGACATTTGTCTCATATGTCTATGCGATGATCCGGCCTTGATAGTAAACTGATAAAGATATGGACATTGAAAGATAATATTCAAACTCTGCAATAATTTATTATTAAAATATTGCAAATTGGAAAACTAATCTTGTTCTTCCTGTGGCTATTTAATAGTTTGCAATATTTAAGAAATTATTTTTACTGATCATTTCACTGCTTAAGCAATGAAATGATGAATAATTGAATTAATTTTATTTGAACTCTTAGTATTCAAAGATTAATGGTAAATATTTCAAAGAATGTGAAATAAATGTTTATAAACATAAAGCTGAAATGAAATTTTGTATGCAAACATTTTTTCCAGACTTTCATGCTTAAAATTGATAAAGAAATCTTGTCTTGATTTGTTATTGAAGGTAATCTCTGAATTCACAATTTTGAAAACATTGAGAATCTAAAAACAGGCCATATGTAGGTACATTAATTTAAAAAAAAATTAACTATAGAATGAATGCAATAAAAATTATAATTTTAAAAGTAAAAGCAAAATATTCTTAAACTTAAAACAGAAAATTTCTACAGACTGAAACATAGATAATATGTCCAATTTTCTCTAAGTGACAAAAAATGAAACTGAAAAAATATTAATATCTTTTAAAAAAGAATTTATTTTTATGTTTAGAAATTTTTTCATTGTATTAAGTTTTAAAAGTTTAATAAACATTTATGTATAAATTATTTTCATTAAAGTGTTTAAAATCCAGCAAAGTTATCCTTAACTACATTTACAGAAAATTGGTGAATGCAATGTTTGTCTTGATTGTTTTTAAAAGTAATTTAGTTAAATTCTTTATTTCTAAAAATAAAAACAATTAATTACAAATATTTAAAAACAAAAAGATAAATAATTTTTACACTAGAACTTCCATTATTATTTTATACAAATTGAGAAGATAAATGTTTGAAAAAGAAAAATTAAAGTCAGGCTAATTTTGTGATAACTAATAATTTTCTCACTAACAATATCAGGTTATTTACAATCTAAAAAGGAATGAATGCTAAAATAATAGAAATAATAACATTTATTCTTAAAACAGGTTAAATATATATAGTTCAGAGTCAATAGCTCCATATAACAAAACCAAGAGATGAAAAACAATGTAAAACAGATTACTGTTATAAAAACAATGAAATATTTAAATAATCTATAAACTATTGAAGAAATATAATTTATCTAATAACTCAAGTGAATACGGTAGTGCTATTCAAAAGTAAAATACCTCACAATTTTATTATGTAATGATTAAAGCAGTATCCAATCTGATACAAAACAGTTATCTATATCAGTCTAAACTTATATATAAAATAATTAAAAGTAAAATTCATTTAAGACTTACCTGCTTAGATTTTAATAATAAACCCAAACCAAAGTCATCCACTCCAGCATTATTACTAACTATTGTTAGATCTCTAACTCCTATTTCAACTAATCCGTTTATTAAATTTTCAGGAATTCCACAAAGTCCAAATCCTAAATGAATACAGAACAATAAACTGAAATTGAATGATTTTATTAAAATTTTTTTTAATCTTTAAGTTTTTTTATTTAGTTTTTTGTTCAACTTTCAAGATTATATTTCAAGTTTTCTTAAATTTTCATATTAAAGTAAAACAGCAATAAATAAGTATTATAAAAAAAATGATAAAAATCATAATTCATTCTACCCTATTTAGAACTGAAATGTATGTTAGCATTCATATGATCTAAATAAGCAATTCAGATGTAAATCTGATTTCTTTCTTTAGATCAAATAAATTAATAAAGTATAGTCTTCATGACAAAAAACTACAGCTAACTTTTTAGAAATTAATTATAAGACAAATTACAGCAGCACATCATAGAGACAGTATTTGGTATTGTAAATTTATTTCTACTCACTTTTTACATAATATTAATTAATCATTTTTAAATAAATGAAATTAATTTTGCAATAATTAATTTCAATTAATCAACATTAAGTAATGTTATCCAATAATATTTATTTATATCTTTAATATTTACTTAAATATTATTCATTGATTTGTTTAAAAGTCTTAAAAAGGTTCTACATGGTGTAATTATTAGAAAATGAAAATATTTACACTTTAATTCTAACAAAACTTTAGAATTAACTGTAAACATTAAAATTCCCCACAAAATATGCTAAACTAAAAATAAAAACCTAAAAAAAAAAAAAACATTTAAAAAATTTCACAATTAAAATATAAACATGAAAGTGATGAATTATTCAAAATACAATGCAAAACATAGAAAGAATGCATCAAGTACATGAAAAAGTGTTATGACGTCAATTAATGACGTCAAATTGGTGTTACATTGAAGTTTAAAATTGGAATATCCTCCTCATCTCATACTCAAAATACATTAACACTTAGTACAGTTAATATTAAATATAATTAAGTAATTCTCTGCATGTTCTGATTACAAATCAGACGTTGCATAATCAAAATACTGTAGTAATAATAATAATAATAATAATAAAATGCAAACCTCCAACAAGTAATTTTGAGCCATCTTTTACGTCTTTTATTCCTTCATGAATATCTTTGCAGAAGATAACATTGCATCTTTTACTAATAGAAAATCGTCTTGTAGTTTCCTAAAGCGAAAAATTTTGATATAGATTTATTATAAAAGAAAAATATATTGTAAACTTATTTTCCAATTATTTAAATAATAATAATATAATAATTTTCGCCGAGCGAATGACGAAAATCAATGAACACGTGTATCCAGATTGAAATCGACATGTTTATTTATTTACAGAAGTTATCGTTAGAGCATTTAAACAAATATAATATTTAATACATTGTTACCTCGATAAAATATCTGTTAAAAGTCTTCCAAGAGAACGTACGCAATGTAAATACACGCGCCATAGAAAATTTAAGATCAAGGCTACATCACTCGATATTTTCGACATACAATTTTATGAAACGACCAAAGCTCCCCTGGCGATGACGTGATTAAGCTTGTTGTAAATCATTTCGGTCGTTAAAATGTCTGCTCTCATGTCGTAAAATCATTTTTTTTTTCTTTTTTAGGCGATTCTTGGCATATCTAGATGTTATTCTAGCATTGTTCTGAAAAACTAGGAATTAACTCGGATATCTTTAATTAAGATGTCAATCTACCACTCTACAGTGTGAAAACACCTCCGTTGACGACTTTTGCCGTCATTCGTGATAAACATTGCGATTAGTAGAATTATTTTCGTTCCGCTTTCAAAAATTTTTAACCTATTCCGGTTTTATATCAATAAGTTAGAAATTTTGAATATCATCCATTGCATTTTTCGTTTCTCTCGAATGATGCCATTTGCATTTCTGTCGATATTTTCTGTCATCCTCTTTTGCATTTGAGTACAGAAATTTAGTATAAGGTTTCATTCTCTCAGTATGATGATCACCTCTCTTTTATTTATTGCAACACTTATCAAATAACGGTGATATGGTATCTCCTGTATATTATTACTTCGTACATCTACTGATCTTTGTGTTATCGTTTGTGCACGTTTCGTAATCTTAATACAAATATCAGATAAACAGATATAATCAATCAATATGACTGTTTTCTTGACATTTAAATACTGCAGTTATTAGATTGTTAGGTTCTTGCAATTTAGCATTTCCAGTACATGGACTTCTACAGTTTTGAAGTTTTAGTTTTAGAGAAAGCGCGTTATAAGAACTTACACTGTAACACACAGTTTATCCTATAGCGTAGTTAAACATATGGAATATAGTCGAGTTTCATCTTGGATCGTTCTCGAATCCAGCAACGAGTTGTGTAACTTTCCCGACATTTATGCGATTTTATTTAAAAAATAATATTTGTATTATTAATCAAAATAAATAACTAAACTTGTATGTGGCGCCATATGTTAAGAGAATTTGTTATGAAAATTTTATATAGTTTTAATTATTGTAAAATAGAAAAAGACTTAATTTTGAGGGTAGAGACGAGTTTTATAAAACATCGTAAATGCTAACAAGTAAAATCGTCATTAAATCCGATCCTTTGCGAGATATGACACTTGACCACCCTCTTTCTCTCCATTTCCTTGACCTTTCACAACCAGAATTTAATAGCACCAATGCCCCTTACATACAAGCTACCAGAACAAATTTCGTTTCTTTATCTTCACTCCATCCTGAGGTGTTAAGCAAAATAGACGCTAATACACACACACATATCCACGGGACTTTTGACCTGAATACGTCTTTAAATTTGCTTCGTAGTGGGAGGCAATTCAGAAAACTGATGATAACAAAATCGGGGGATACAGTTTGGCATTGCAGCTACATATCTATCATCTACATCCAAAATTTAATTACACCACTCGATAGTTAAAGGATCAAAGAATTCATTACGTTGAGTGGGGACTGTGACGCATCGCGCGCGGCGGAGGGGGAAGCGCCGCCATTTTGAGATCGTTTACTTTCCGTTTAGTATACATTTTGACTCGGGGAAGCTACGACGCTCGTTTCAGTTTCAATTTAAAGCTCTCGTCAATATTTATCGATTGCATACACAAAACATTAGTGTGGAATAGTTATGGTGAATATATATGGTGTTAAAGTTAAAAATTAATAAAACTTAATACAATGTCGGCCTATACTCGTCGAAAAGCCAAATCAAAATATAGAAATCGTATACGGCTTTAGAAAGGGCTTCTCAAGAGCAATCCAGTGATACTCATAAAACACCATATGATAGAGTGAAAGGGTGCTGGGAACGTAAAAAATCATGGAGATCCGAAGGACTTCATACTGTTAAGGAATGATTATGACATACAAATAATACGCTCAAAGAAAATATTACCCGTTAACGTACACGTATTCACGTAAAACACATGGCTGTGTCCCCGACACAGTCACACCCCACTTTTTTTGGGTCCAGGAGGTCTGAAAACGTGGAGATTTGCAAAAAATCGGAGGGTTAAATTTGACACGATTCCACTACTTTCCCTTGTTATGTATATGTTACTGTGAAAGACCGAAATTAGAGAATGTCGATATTCTCCGGTGAATGTCGACACATACAAAATACGTCGGTGAAAGACCGAATATTTGGTTATATTATTATACATTCGAACAATCGCCGGTGTATGTCGACAAGCACAGATAAGCTTTGGTGGAGGTCGAAACGACACTCGAAAAGCCGATGTCAACAGACAGGCGACAGTCTGTCGCCAAATCCTTTGTGGGTAGTCAGAGGTAAGACAAGATCGTACCTCTTTTCCCGGGAACGGTTTGGTGGAAATCGCCCACTTTGTCACTAAATGGTGTTTTTGTTCTTTTGATCCCGTGAGGTGGGGATCTGTTAGTCAGGTCGAGTAACGGAGGATGAGAGGGGTCGGTAAGGCGTCGTCAATATCCGAATAAAAGACACCATTAACAGATCAGTTCGTAATCACGTAATCAGTTCATAATTTGTAAAGAAAAGTTACTTTTCATAGATGAGATTTCTTCTCAAGAAATATCGCTGATAGAAGCAGTTACAGCTAATTCGAAAAGTGGAGGGTAAGACTATACAGTACACGCTGTCATTGCAAAAAGAGGTGTTCCACGAATAAACGCAGTTGTAAAAGCAAGGAACTCTTGTCAATTCAAAGTGCCATAACAGTTTAAGTTATTGCAATAAATATAATTGTACAACGTCAATCATATAATTTACAGTATTTGTAAGTTTATTATTGTATTATTTTCTTTAATGATTTAGAACGTACTGTTCATTTTAGGTTCAACAGTTTTTTTACATGTGTCGTTACTTAAGCTTTCTCCTATTTTGACATATTAAAAAGTTGCATTTTTGTCTTAACGTAATAAAAATATTTTTATTCAACATTCACCATCAGTGCATGCTGAATGTCGACATTTGCCGGTGTAAGTGAGAAATGATGATATTTAGCAAATATTTCGTACATACACGAAACGACTGTGTGAATGCTGACATTCACTGGAGAATGTTGACATTCGCCAGATATCGGTCATTCACAGTAACATATACAGTTTACATAACAGCCGGAAAGTAAAACGACGGTTATCTAATTTCTATTTGGTTTTTGGAATTGAAACATGCGAAACGAAGCAAACTTCAAAGGAAGGAAGAAACAAAACAGTTAGCAGAGAGTGTTTTCGATCCACTGACCTCTATGGAACCATCACGCTCCCGCCGCACCACTCTTCTTCTTGTAGATCGTCTTATCAACATATATTTTAATCCAGACGATTATTATTATATTTGCTCAGTTGTGATGTGATAGATCACGATATTACTTCACTATCATCATGCTCATAAATTTGCCTCGCACAGAAACTTTGGACCAGACGAAAACGGATATGTGACATTGCTAGCGAATTCTATATCTTCTTCCTATGGAGTGTCATACGTTTTACTATTATCGGGCCGCTCGTATTTATATCACCACATTTAACTACAACATTTTTACGGGTGTATTTACGTTTATCGACAGATTACAGTTAATCGCTACGCTACAGAATGACCACCGATTCACTAGAATTCGAACGACAACTGTACAGAAAATTTTCAAATTATCGAGGATGAATCACTGGTAGTTTAAAAATCGTATATTTTTCAACCCGGCGATTGTCACAACGATATGTCGTCAAAAAATCTGTCGATCTATATGTTAAAATTTACCGATTCCAGCTAGTTTTTCGGCCTGGCTGTATAAAACTCATCTCTACCAAGGTTACTAGGTAATATAGTTGGGGAGATGCTGTTGTTATTACCTATCGTTTTCGTTCTGGAAACAATTTCTCCGATGAGGCGACGGTCTTATCGTTCGATAGATGAAGTTGACAAAAGTCGTGTTTCACGTGTGCATTTTTAAGTGTTTTTGTAGTTATTTCAGTTTTCTTTTGTAATATAAGATTGTTGGATTCAGCTTTAGCAAGATACTTTTTTGCAAGATAGAGGAACAAGAGGTTCTCTTCAAACCAGAATACTAAATCGGCAAGGTGTCCCCCTTTATGTTAAATTTGTAATCATCATAATTTCTTACCCATTTCCATCGGTTAAAGATATCACTTTTTCTTTAATGATGATTTTCTCCCTTTTGATTTCTATGCCATCAATAGAGGTTTTCAATATGGAAACTTGGACTTTCCCTCTGTTATATACATAACAGAGCCGGGAAAGTACAAATTATAGACAAATTTGAAATAGAAAAGTTAATTAAATAAACCAGTGTTTTTCAACCTGTGGGTCGCAAAGCCATACACGGGGGTCGCGGGTAAAAGAAAAAGACAAGTGTTTGTAGGTCCTACATTACAATAAAAAAACTACAATTTCAGTGAGAAGGCTGTGCCTGTTTATTTTACAGTACAATTAGTTTTTTGATCAAATCTCAACAGAAAAAAAATTAAATACGTAGTTTTTAAAATCACTGACATAGTTTTAATATGGCCGTGGGGGGTCGCCAGAATTTTTTAACTTGTAAAGGGGTCGCGTACTCAAGAAGGTTGAAAAACACTGAAATAAACGAATCAACTCCGATGGTACATATAAAATGTCTGTACCATCGGATAACAAGAATGGATAACAGGAGAATCTCAAGATTTACAGGTAAAATTTTATATTTAACTCATTGGAAAGTACTAAAGGAGGCGAGGTTTTGTCATTCTATCTGTTTCTTTATAGCAAACACATTACTTCTACAGAAAAAAAATCACTTCAGAAAATAGCTATTTTCTTATTTAACATTAGCTTCAAAATTATTTTAAAATACATTAGATTTATCAAAATTCTGAGTTTTCAAAATTCAGATAGTTTCTTGATATGGATGCATAAAACCATAATTATCAATCTAATTTAATTATATTTAATAACTTTATAATGAATATAAACTTGTAATCAATTTAAATGCCGTTAATTGTTAATTAACAATAGATTTAACATAATAATTTCCGAAACAATTAAAAAAAACAATAAGTTCTACATATGTTTATAGATAATTTAATTTCTTAAGCAAAACAATTATTAAAATGCAAGTTATTTAAAATCTTTTTATCCAGAATAATAACCAATATTATTAAATTCCATCTTCTTTACATATTGTTCTTTTTTTCCATATAAAAAAGCTGTATGTGTACGTTGTATGTGTTGTGTGTATGTGTATTTTAGTATAAGGACTAATTAGTTTTTCCTTAAAAACTGTCAAAAACTCAATTATAACTTCAGTGTTGAGCAATGTTACATTTGGAGTTGTTTTCGGCACCCCGACGAAGAAGCATCTGAATTTTCCATACATAAATTGCAAACATGGTATACTTTTCAGATATCAATCTCAAACAATTATCGAGATTTTCGTGCCATTTTTTCCTATCTTCTAAATCTAAACTATGCTCATTTTCAATGGCACTTTCAAGAGTAGACAAAACATAAGATATATTTTCCATAGAATTCGCTTTAGGATAAGTCTCCAAGCAACTTTCCCTCAAGTAATTGCCAAATTTACATATTTCGTTTACCAGCTTTTCTGAAATTTTACAAGACAGAAATTTAATGGGGAAACATTTTAAAAGTATCGCTCTTCTCCTCTCTTGAAAGTTTCTATTTTCGATTTCCACGTTATTGACTAATTCATCGGCAATTGATAAAGTGAAGTTCTCGAAGATATTTTTCAGTTGACTTTTAATATTAATAGGGAAATCCATTTGATAACTCCACAGATTTGTCAGAGCGTTAAGAGTATAACAGAAGAGGGTTTCGGGCAACTTTAAACCTTGATAACTACGAAGCAATTTCATAACTTGTTCGACCGAATCTATTAACGACTCTTCCATCTTGGTTCTCATAGGACCGGGACACTGAATTGGCCTTGCTTCGAAGTACGAACTGATCCTGATTAATGATCGAACGCACGACAACTTGTCGTCTTTAATGTCAGAGCCGTCGTAGAGATAACAAGGATCGGAGAAATATCCCTGAGAAGATTCATTCAAGCTGTTATACCCGGAAGATTCTAATTGATTGACCATCAATTCTTCTCTCAGTTTATTCACTTCTTCCTGAAGTCGGTCGCATTTTAGCGTCAATTCTGTTCTTGATTTCGTTATTTTTTTTATAATGTCGTCCACGAATTGTCGGATTGTCATTTCTTCTGGTTTTTTTCTCAATATTACGATGGCTAAAGCTATTTTCAAACGATTAAACTCTATTTTAGATATCTCTGCCAAGCTTCTTTGACAATCGTTAGACATTATTAGTGTAACAGTCGACCTGATTACGCACCCTGGTAGAAAAAATTAAAANTTTTTATATAATTAATTTATTATTAATAATATTTAACGAATTCAACTTTTTATTAATGTTTATTATTTTAAATCTCGTTTAATTCAATACTGTACTAACCGTATCCAAAATTATTCATGCTTTATTTTTCAAAACCAAAATTTTATTAGATTCTAAAGATTATAAAAAATTATTTATTTTAGTATTATTAATAATAATTTTTCATAAGTTATAATAAGTATAGTTTAGAAAAAAATAAAATTAAATTAATTCGATAAAAAAATTTCATCGACATCATAATCTTCCAAAATATGTGATCGGTTAACGAACAGTTCGGATATCGAACAAAGTCTTGGAACGGATTATATTCTTTAACCGATCACCCACTGTATTTGTTTTTTCGTTGTGTTGTCAGTTATCGGTTTTCAACTTTATGTCAACAACTTTTTCACAAGAAAAAGTAACATTGTTATCAAGTTCTACAACAAATTTGACAAATACAGTATATATATTTTATCTTTCGGGGAAAATAAAAACTTGATGGAAAATTTTAATAATCGATGAAATAAAAAAATAAATAAATAAAAATAAAGTACGAAGGGAGCTTTTTAGTCACGGTAACTTACTTATATAAAGAAATCGGTTTAGTAAATGGATTGCTAAAAAAAAGTAGAAAAAAATAAATAAAGTAAATAAGATGTGACTAAAAGCTGAAGCGTGCCGCTTTACCATTCCATACGAAATCTTCCTGTAACGTTTGTGTAGGTTGATTTTGTTGAATTTTTAAAATAAAGCTTTCACTTTATACAGAAACAATTGGAAATCCCTGATCAGATTAGATGATCTTTGGAGATTTTCAATGGACTATCCTCAAAGGATATTGCTGATGATAAACAAAATTTCTTTGAGAAATTTTAAATTTTATTTACTTATCTACAATTCGATTTGTCATTATAAAGAGTTTTATAACATTAGGATAGAATAATTCTAGAATTACAACTATAAATACTCTTCTAGCTATAAATATTTCACGAATCGTTTGAAATCAATGGAAAAGTATAGCTTTTATAAATAATTTTTTAACGAAATCATCTCTCTGTATTTATTTCGTTCTGGAAAATCACCAGAGATAAGACTTGTACTGTATGTTCTTCGGATTTGAATGCAAGAGCATATTGAAAAACTCATAAAAAATCAGATTTATCTGTAAGTGAAGTAATTAATCACTTAGAACTTGAAACTATTGAAAAACCCCGAATCCTTCTGTGAATTTGACTGTTTCTTAAAGCATGCAATCAATAGTAAAGTATATAAATGTAAAATTTTCATAATTGTTATTTTATTATGGTTATTCTACATGTTTTTTCGCTTTGTACCTACGAATATTGAATCCTCCATTTTTCCCTAGGTCTACGAAACTATTCATGATTTTTATGTACGAATTTGATGTTTGAATCTTTCTAATTATCATTCGATTCTCTCAAGATCCATCGCTATTGTCTGACTTAACTAAATTATTAACTAAAGTAAAATATTTGGAGACGTTTATTTTGTTAACATTTAATTTTTATAATTATTCTAGAAAGGAGTAAAATCACCTTCGAACATCACTCGTTTACATTTTATACGTATTCCAGTGTTACTATTACCTAGAGATATAAAATCTATGACTGAAATTCAATAACGTGATTCAATATTTGATTTTATATAAAATTAGGTGTAAGGTTCCATGAGACTCACACTCGTGTTAAAAAAAACTAGTCTTTTAAACTGTGGAATATCCATCACTATTTGTCTCGGATATGATAAATTTCAGAAAAATGGCTACTGAATCTCACATAAATGATGAATTCGAGCTCATATTTCTATAAATTTTTGTATATAGAGATTATAAATTTCACGAAAAAACAAAATTATATATTAAGTTGAAAAATATAATTTGAAATTTTTAATAATTAAATATTTATGTAATAACATCTTATATACAATATAGTCCTATATAACTTATTTTATTTTAATATATTTTTTAAAATATTCGAAAGATTTAATGAGATAAATATTAATAATTTATTTTAATTATAAATTTAAATTATAAACATTTAAACAGTTATAAAATTTATATTATAACTTGTTGACATAAATAGAAATTATTTTAAATTTAAGTTATATGAAAATAAATAATAAAATGTTAGCTTAGATTAATATATATATATATATATATATATTTATAATAGATAAAAGTCGTAAACTGAAAAAAAATATAAGTCTATATTTTTTATCTTTTTCATTTTCACATAGATCAATGTCACTTATAGTAATAGAAGTAATCAGGCATTCCCTCAAGGTGGATTACTGGCAATAAATAAAACTTTTCTGAAAAATTTAAGTTGTTATTTATTTGTTTGAAATTCAATTTGTCGTTGTGAACATTTTATAGCTTTAAAATAAGATAATACTAAAGATCGAATCTGTGTGAGCAATTCCAGGGATTTCAGGTCCTGGATATTTCGATTCCCGTCCAGGCCTGTTTTTTTAAACATATCTAGCGTACATCTGGCCGAATTTACGTTGGGTATGATTTTAAAAAGTGTGCCCTTTCAGTGAGGAACGGAGTCCTGCAAATCTGAAATAGATCACCCCGAAAAATTCCTACAATTGTTAACACAGATTCGATCCTGGATCTCCTAAAGCAGTAGGTTAATGCTTTAAACGCCTCATCCATCCAGTGATCAACGTATCGAATCAATAGATTAAATAATTTCTAGGAATGATTTCTTAACGAGATCATTTAACTCTATTAATGTTTGCACATTGGAAGAATAGCAATGCGGATTAAAAGCTCTTTGTGAATTTATATATATGTATATATTTTTTTTTTACAGTATATATATGATATACTATATATCACTATATACAGTATATATATATATACTGTATATCATTCTTGATTGTTTTAAGACTTACAATGTTATATTAAAATCTCAGAAAACCAAACCAAAAGTCTATAAAACTATTCATATTTTTTCATAGATAATGGATGGAAATCTCCAACATAATAGACTTTATGGACGATCTAAAGTGTTTATCACGGACGAATCTTACAGAAAATTGGATTTATTAACATGGAAGAGAGATGAAAGAACAAAGCTATAATTTGTTCTCTTAACAAATAAATGAACAAATTCGAATTCAGATCTGTAGACATCAAAGAAATTTTTTCTAATGAAAACAATAATAAAAACGCAATTCAAATATAACCAGATAATCTAATATATATATAAAGAAAAAACGTAGTTTGTTATTCATACATTTCGAACAAATGCAATAAAACTTTTCAGGTACAATCCTCTCATCCAAGAGAAAATCAATGGCTATTTTTGGTCGAATTAACTTCAATCTCCGCTCGCAACAGGCTCCTTTTTTCTATTTGACTAGCGGGAATGGTGGCATTCGAATAGGAAAATTACTTAATGCTAATTATCAGCGAGTCTTAAATCTGTTTTTAGGGGTTTTTGAGGGTGCCGAGTTCAAATATTTGGTCCGTTTTTCGCGAAATTTGATTGATTGGATATGCCATATTCGGATATGAATAGTTAGAATTAACATTAGAAAAAAAATGTGGCTGTTTTGAATTATCTTCTTGCACAGGCGGAAGTTATTTTCAAATTCTTGAAAGGTGAGAACATGTTAGGTGCTTGGTCTGTTAGGACACCCCATACGTTTTGGAATTTAATGCCACCAAGCCACAGCTTCATGCAGGCATCATTAACTATGGATACTGGAATCAAACTTAACAAATTTCATTAGTAATTTTGTGCAAAAGCTTGAAAAAGGTTAAAAAATTATGCTAATTGAGGAAAATGGTAAAAAAGGTGCATAATGGAGATTAAAAATTCAGTTTACAGTAAGCGGATCCGGGAAACATTTCCTGATTAGTTACGGTTTCCTCCATAAATAAGACCTACATTAAAAGTAGTGCGGCACCACAGATTTCTAAGCTTAGTTATTAGATTGCAATTTAAAAAAATTGTAGACCTATAAATTCCCACTGTCGTCTGTCTGTCTGTCTGTTTCTCCTTCCTTAATCTAGAGAACGGGGTTAGATAGATGAAAGCTGAAGGAGGCCCAGTGGAGTAGCGTGGGTGTCAGCCGCCCGGAGCGGAGGAAAATTTCGCCGCCCCTTAAATGACTAAAATTCAGTTTCGTCACAGAATAAGTAATGAAAAATTCCGTGCTCATTGTAATGTCCGAATCCTAGGTGCAACAAAAATATGAAATGAAATGGTTCAAATTTTTACAAGATATTATTATTATTTATTGTAAAATTTTGCCACCCCCACTACGCTACGCCACTGAGGAGGCCCAGATTAATTATATACGAACTTCCAGTGCAAACCAGAAGTCATGTTATTTCAATTCAAAAATATCCCCCCGAAATGAGTTAGATAGATGACCGGCACGACTCTATTGTTAACGGAAAAGTATGATGTACTGTACAGGGAAAGACACGTCTAATTTGAGATGGAGAGTATATATTTTAAATTAAAAGTTGCAGCCCGGAATTGTACCCATATCACAATAAATAATTGCTCATTACATTTAATATAATAATTCTTTTTATTTTATAATCTAAATAATAGCATTCTGTCTCTCTTCATGAATTCTAAATTGACAATTTACGTAGAGAAACAGCAATATTTTCTTTTGTCGGCCGGATAGCAGAGGCCATTAAAATCAAAAGGAATAAATATAATTTATTTTGTGACTGATAATTAAAAAAAATTACGTCATTAAGAAAAGTTTTCTAAAACTTTTTAACAATTTAAATAGTAATAACTTATTCCATATTTTTATTGTAGCACAGTAAAAATTTTAATTACTTTAAAAGAGTTTTAGAAACAAAATTTCTTATACTAGTTTTTGAATATTTTATATGAATACTTTTTATATTTTTAAATACAATTAAAGAAAATATTGATATAATAATAACAATACAACAAATGTTATTTCTCCCTTTTATTTTCTAATTGTAAGACTAATTTTAATTAAAAATAAAGAATAATAATTACATGAGACAATATTATACATGTATATATTATATATCTTGAACAGTAGGCCTACTGGCTAATATAATCTCTTAATAAATAGCTTATTCTCATTTATTTTTTTATGTATATAGTATGTGATTAATTTAAGAGTTTCAGTATCCTGATTTATCCTTTTAATCAATAACATTCTAGAATTATTAGTGAATTTCGAATATTTTTACAATATTTTTGTGATAATAATACTATAAATGTAAAAGTTTGGCAATAATTTATAGCTGAAATCTATCTGAAATGCATCTAATAAAACAGAATGACTAACGTAAGTGGCAAAATTATTGTTTAGAAGATACTAAGAACACAGAAGCTGTATTAGTATTTTCTTTTTTAAGTAATATTTTCCGATGCAAGCAGCAAAATTTCTTATTTTAAATGAAATATTTAATATATCTTTCAGAATTTACTCAAAAATTTAATACATTTAATCTAAGTTAATCCCAAATTATTATAATCTTATAACTATTTCTTTCTATACTAATCACAGAAATTGTTACATTACAAATAACAGTAATTCTACATCAACTTTTTAAATTAGAATTTCTCTTTGTTTAATATTTAACATAAAAAAGTAATTTTCATAAAATTAATTTAATAATATGAAATACTGAAATAACATTAAAGTTTCTGAATATTTCATATTCTGAAGATCATTCGGTTTCTTTCAAATTACAGGCTGTTTTTCCCGCAATTTTTCTTATCTGTTCTTAAAGTCAATATAAAATTTACATTTGATCTGGTTGACCAAATCTTTATATATAATTCAGCATATTTATTACAATTAAATAGCATGGATATACTTGCTTTGATAGACATATATAAATCTCATACAATACTTACAGCCTATTATATGAGATACTGTTAATCTCTTCTCTTTATAATGATTAATCTATTCTAAATTTACATTAAAACATTCATGCTGAACTTAAAAAAGAATTTATTTTTCTTTAATTTTATAAATTAATTCTCTTATTCACAATTTTAAAGCGTCGAAGATATTTTTATATCTTTTTCTTAGCTACAAAATATTATTACTGTTATTAAAATTTTCATAAATTTCAATTAGGATATTAATTAGGCCTAATATCATTTTTTAATTAACGAATTATTAATTTAATAAATTGTAAAGCGTATGTCTGTGAGCGAAATTTAAAAAAAAAAAATAAGATATATATTAGAGTTATCATGCTAACTCCTTGGAGATTATCAGCGAAAGATATCCTTTCAAAATTACACTCTAAATTTTAAAAAAGCCCAAAGAGGATTCTTAGAAATTAAACTAAAACGGGCCGAGAATGTTTAATATTTATAAATGCAAAATGAGTCACGAGAAATTGCGAAGCAAAATCAGTCGACGATAGTTAATTCCAGTTGAATGAGATCTTTTCTCCGATTGCTTTCTTTTTCATAATTCTCTGCCCGTTCGGGGATTAATGCCATAATCATTTTGGCAAATGAAAACGAACGTTTTAATCCAAGATTAACAGATTATTTATTGATATATTAAAAATACTTTCTCTTCACTACGTTTATCGAATGTATCAAGAGTATTGTTTATTTCAAACTGGGAGATTAGAATCTGTTACGATCTCGTCCATACCAATTTTTTAATATATATATAATAAATGTTCTCTATATTTGATTTCTTGGAGATTAATCATATCAATATTTGTTGAAATATCAATATATATTTCAACAAATATTGATATGATTAATCTCCAAGAAATCAAATATCAAGAACGTTTATATTTTAAGATTATTTTTCTAATATTTCAGCTAAAAATAATATAAACGTCTTCTGAATACTTTGCGTTACGTTGCAACCAGAAATAGTTTAATTTTTCTTAAAAATTATTATACAAGATGATAGAAAATACTACTCCAGAGAACTGAGTTAACAAGCTCGTAAGAATAGAAAACATTTATTACATTAACCTGTTAGAAAAGAAAGAGAATTCGTTGTTCCGAATTTAATTAAACTCCTAGGTAGAGTAGCATGCTCTAGTGAATGCTTAATTATCCAGAAATCATAATCTCAAATTTACATGTATAATGATAATTTCAATGAATCCATTGGGCATAGAATCTAAAGTCTATTTCTTTCAATTTAGTTATAAACGAACAGTAGAATCTAAATAATGAAGCAGCTCCAAAGTTCAAGTAGCAGGCTTTAATTTAAAAATATACATATATACAAAAATATCACGACTCTGTTGTTTGGCTCGATTTAAAACATTTACATTGCTTCATAACATCAATTTCGAAAGAGAACTTCTTAAAAGTAAACAGACTGAAGAGCAGAATTTGATTATAGATGTAGTTTAAAAACAATGTTGGTTTATTTTTTTTCGATGACAGAGAAAAGTTTACATATCAGAATTTCCTATGCCAACATCCGGGCAGTTTATTATGCCGAATAGAATTTTGTCTTTGTCAACAAATCACGTTATTGACACGAAGGAGATTTGTTGAAGATGTAACATCAAAGAAAAACGTATAGAACGTTGTTGCTTTCGTCGTAAACTTAATACATCGACATCTAATAGCTTCCATCTTTAAAAATGAACTACTTTCGATGAAAATTCTGGGAAATTGAAAATGGCTTTGATCTGTAATCTAGCATTAATTTCAGTTCAAGCGTAAATCCGTCAAGATCAGAGAACTGCTGACTCAATATTGACGAACAATGCTTATGATGCAAGATAGTTATCGGATCGATAGCAGCAGTGAAATCACGTTAATCCGCCAGAAGGATAATTACACAAAGGCAATTTCGCCATCTTTCGTAATGTAATCACTTACTTTTCTTAAAATATTTATTAATTAATAACAAAAACTTCGATTTAGCACTAATAAAATAAATGGTTTTTTGTATAATTTAACTTATATTAAATCATTTTAACTATTTCCTTTCTATTAAAATGTTAAATATCTTATACAATTAAACAAAACACTTTAATTTAGTTCAGATTTTCCCAAAGTGTAGTACTAAATAT
Organism: Centruroides sculpturatus; assembly: GCF_000671375.1. Lineage (NCBI taxonomy): Eukaryota > Metazoa > Arthropoda > Arachnida > Scorpiones > Buthidae > Centruroides > Centruroides sculpturatus. The sequence continues at coordinate 606,405 of NW_019384755.1, read as the reverse complement.
AGTCTGTCGGAAACGCTCTAGTAAAAATTTTAAATGAAAGGATAATGGAAATAATTTAACCTTTACAGATATAGATTACAGATAAAGATACTACTGAATGATACATCTGTATATAGCATAATAACTTTAGTCAAGAAATTATTTAGTACAGTGTCATTACTGATTTACCGCAGTAGAAGAGTATGATCTTCTACTGCGGTAAATCAGTAAATTTTTTTTAATGTCCAATTTACAGAATTAGCCTTACCTTGGCAAGAAATATGAATAAATGTACTGTTTGTTAATGTATTGTTTTACTTGATTTTAATATATCGGGGTGACAGATCAGCATGGAAGTGTCTAAAAACTGGTGACAAGATGTGACGGGGAGAGGGTTAGGTAGTCATAAAGGCGACGTAACATATCTAGATGACCCTATAGGGTTGTCGTGAGGAGCAGATAGGGATGTTTCCCCGGGTCAGGAGAAAATTGAATGGCTCATAGTTGTTTTAGCGCCTGTAAATTAATACTATTTTTACTACAAAAGACTCTTTAAGACTGCGTTTTATTAATAAAGAAATAGTCTACGTATCTTATTTGTCAAAAATATTTAAGAAATGGTATCTGGGTGTCAAAATTTTGAGAATTAACTGATTTAGACCATTAATATTTTCTTAGAATCTTTTACAAAATCAATAAGAATAGCAATTTACAAATTTTTTTTACTCACGACAATAAAAGATGTTGACATTCAATAGTACCATGTAAATAGAGTTTTTAAATGTAAAAGAAAATTAAATTATTAATTAGAAAAATCTACTTATTAATTTCGAATTCATATTTCATTTTTTTAATTAATTAAAATTTGGTATTTTTTTATAATTGAATCCAACAAATTAAAAAAATAGTTTTTTTTAATAATTAAATTATCTTCAAAATGCTCACAAACAGAACAGAAAAAAATTAGTTTAAGTTATATTTTATTACATGAAATTAAAAATTTCTTAAAATGTAATTAGGAAAATATATATGTCCACTCAGATTAATCAATCTGTATCAAAATATTTATTAAATTAAATAAAAATTAATTTTCTTTTCAAAATTATTTCATGTAAAATATATTAGAGTTTGATAATTTCTTTTTAGGTTTTTCCTTTATAAATATCAATAAATAATATTTATTAAGAATTTTTTTAGCTAAAAACTTACTTTCATAAAATGCAGAAAATTAACATTTTATTGTAAATAATATTAAAATTGACATTCTTTTAAAACAAAATAAGATTTACGTTGAGAAATTTAAGAACTGTCAAAATTAATTTCTTGTAAATATGAGAAGAGTCTATTGCATGTAACATTAAATATATATATTTTTTAATAGAAACATTTTTCTAGAATATTTTAAAAATTATTCCATACTTTGTTTTTAAATTTTTATAATGAATTAATTATTCTTATTAATAAATAAATTAGTAATTTGCTTACAAATAGAAGTCACTTTTAGCTTTTAATAAAACTATTTTAATTGCTTTTTTCCAGTTATGTTACGTAACAACTCAACGAAAATAATATTTGATATTTGTCAGAAAGTAATCATTTAAGACGATGTCCAGATAAAATGGATTGTTTTTTAACAAGGAGGAGATGGATTCGAACAGCTCTCAGATCAAACTGCTTTCTTATATTTCCCAAGTGATTGGATTGGAGAAATAAAAAACATCATTAATGATAAACTGTTAACATCAATTTCACCATTTTTACAGGGATGTCAATCATTATACAAGAATATCCTAACACAAGATTATCTCGACTTTTATTATTTTTTCTCTTTCCGCCCTGTGGGCACTAAGCGGACCTTTGTCCATGCCCATTATGGTTTTGACCAAGCCCACAACGTGGCAGCCGGATACGAGGGACCGGCTGCTCTCCAAAACTTCCTTGAATTTTTCGACCTCCCGGAATACATTCCGGATCCCTCAGAGCGGTAGGCTGACGCCTTAACGTCTCGGCCACACAGACATTATCTTAACTCTGCTGTGGTTCACTCCTTTCTTGTGTGATACCCTAAAATATTTTATATTCAAGTCCATTTCAATCCCTTTCACACAAATCTGTTGGATACTTTTTTCATCCCTTATCTCATTCTTTACTTCACTCCTTTAATGCTTCATCTGTTAACATATTATAAATAAGTGATAGGATTTAGCTGGTTTGCACCTAAAAGTCTGCATTTGCTTAATTAAGATTGCCAACAGCTCAAAGCGGACTGGAATGGAATGAAAGAGAAAGACAATATAATAGAGCAATAAATGCGAGTGAGAACTCATTGCTGCTGCAATTGCGATCGATATGCGATCACCGATCACAATCAAACAATCATTTGAGCAGAAAACGCTGTTTTTTCTGCTCAAATGATGGGTACAAGTAATCAAATCTAAGCACAAATGTCTGTTTGTGGATCCGAGAAATGTAGTACAAATGCACAATAAATACGTTTCCGGGACGGTTTACCTTACCAATGTCTTAACATTGACACCTATTGCTGTATAGTCGCGAATAAGGGAGAAAGGATTGGTCACAAGGCAATGATCCTCAAATAAAAGCAAAGCAAACAACAAAATAAGACCGTAATCGTGGGGCAATATGTAAATATCTTAAATCAGTTTTATTGTTGCTTTAAGTCACGAATATTTAATTTTTTATGCAATATTATTTATATTATTTTGTATTTCTTTTCGATGTGCAGGATGCATTAACGTGAAAAAATACTGTAAAAGCACATAAACTTACAAATAAGTATTACTTTTTAAACTTAAAACGGTCATTAACGCAGTGGGCCAGTAAATTTTTATAAATAATAAAGAGCTTTTTATAAATGTTTAACAATTTAAAATATTTATTTATATTATTATACTGTATATAATTTCATGTATATACGGTAATAATTTGAATTATTGTATACGATTTTAGATATAGAGACTATAATAAATTTTTACATTCCCGGTTCTGTTATACCTAACAGAGGGAAAGTATGGTGCTCGGTCAAAAAAATGACTTTTCCTTAAGATTTTTACGTTTTTGTATTCGGGGTACCTTGAAGAAGTCGAGAAATACAAATAAATTCGGTTTATTTTTTTTCTGTATGTATGGATGTTAGTGTATATGGGGGGCACGATTTTGTTTACCAACTTTGAAGCTTAATAACTCCTATGCTTTTTGTCGAAAATTTCTCAAATTTTGCAGGGACGTTTGTTTATTAGTAGGATTGATGCAATTAAATTTTGGTAGTTAAATGTCGATGGGATGGTGAGATAGGAGGAGGGTCGTGTGTCGTATCTCGAATAGGGTCGGGTTCCTAATGAGTAACTATGAAAAACTTGGTGCAGTTCTGTTAAAGAGTTTCGAAGTGTATACAGAACAGAAGGGCGGACAGGCAGCCAGACAGGCATTCTACTTTATATAAATTGATCTTGATATAATAATAACATATAAGTAAAAAATAAAGATTAAAAAAATAACATGGAATTCAGACGAAAATATTTATAATAATACTCTGAAGATAATTTAGTAAATGACTGTTTATCAAATTACGGTAGAAGAATTTATTCTTATTAAAACAAGTAGCCAATATCTAACTGTAAGTCGATCATTTTCACGAAATAATTTATAATTATAACTATTTTTGTTTAATATTAATATTGATTTTTATTCACGAGCGATATAATCTGAATTTAATGAAGTTACTTAGACGGAAAAATTCTTTTCCCTGCATTAGTTAAATTATAATTTATAAGGAATCATTCATAATGATAACAATTCGAAATAAAAAATTTCTTTCATTTTTATAAACTAAGTTAATTAAACAAACAAAATGATATTCTTTATTAAATGATAAAAGAAGCTGTAGAAATATATTAGAGGCAAATTTATTTGAAAGNTACTTTGTTTTTAAATTTTTATAATGAATTAATTATTCTTATTAATAAATAAATTAGTAATTTGCTTACAAATAGAAGTCACTTTTAGCTTTTAATAAAACTATTTTAATTGCTTTTTTCCAGTTATGTTACGTAACAACTCAACGAAAATAATATTTGATATTTGTCAGAAAGTAATCATTTAAGACGATGTCCAGATAAAATGGATTGTTTTTTAACAAGGAGGAGATGGATTCGAACAGCTCTCAGATCAAACTGCTTTCTTATATTTCCCAAGTGATTGGATTGGAGAAATAAAAAACATCATTAATGATAAACTGTTAACATCAATTTCACCATTTTTACAGGGATGTCAATCATTATACAAGAATATCCTAACACAAGATTATCTCGACTTTTATTATTTTTTCTCTTTCCGCCCTGTGGGCACTAAGCGGACCTTTGTCCATGCCCATTATGGTTTTGACCAAGCCCACAACGTGGCAGCCGGATACGAGGGACCGGCTGCTCTCCAAAACTTCCTTGAATTTTTCGACCTCCCGGAATACATTCCGGATCCCTCAGAGCGGTAGGCTGACGCCTTAACGTCTCGGCCACACAGACATTATCTTAACTCTGCTGTAGCTCACTCCTTTCTTGTGTGATACCTTAAAATATTTTATATTCAAGTCCATTTCAATCCTTTTCACACAAATCTGTTGGATACTTTTTTCATCCCTTATCTCATTCTTTACTTCACTCCTTTAATGCTTCATCCGTTAACATATTATAAATAAGTGATAGGATTTAGCTGGTTTGCACCTAAAAGTCTGCATTTGCTTAATTAAGATTGCCAACAGCTCAAAGCGGACTGGAATGGAATGAAAGAGAAAGACAATATAATAGAGCAATAAATGCGAGTGAGAACTCATTGCTGCTGCAATTGCGATCGATATGCGATCACCGATCACAATCAAACAATCATTTGAGCAGAAAACGCTGTTTTTTCTGCTCAAATGATGGGTACAAGTAATCAAATCTAAGCACAAATGTCTGTTTGTGGATCCGAGAAATGTAGTACAAATGCACAATAAATACGTTTCCGGGACGGTTTACCTTACCAATGTCTTAATATTGACACCTATTGCTGTATAGTCGCGAATAAGGGAGAAAGGATTGGTCACAAGGCAATGATCCTCAAATAAAAGCAAAGCAAACAACAAAATAAGACCGTAATCGTGGGGCAATGTGTAAATATCTTAAATCAGTTTTATTGTTGCTTTAAGTCACGAATATTTAATTTTTTATGCAATATTATTTACATTATTTTGTATTTCTTTTCGATGTGCAGGATGCATTAACGTGAAAAAATACTGTAAAAGCACATAAACTTACAAATAAGTATTACTTTTTAAACTTAAAACGGTCATTAACGCAGTGGGCCAGTAAATTTTTATAAATAATAAAGAGCTTTTTATAAATGTTTAACAATTTAAAATTTTATTTATATTATTATACTGTATATAATTTCATGTATATACGGTAATAATTTGAATTATTGTATACGATTTTAGATATAGAGACTATAATAAATTTTTACATTCCCGGTTCTGTTATACCTAACAGAGGGAAAGTATGGTGCTCGGTCAAAAAAATGACTTTCCCTTAAGATTTTTACGTTTTTGTATTCGGGGTACCTTGAAGAAGTCGAGAAATACAAATAAATTCGGTTTATTTTTTTTCTGTATGTATGGATGTTAGTGTATATGGGGGGCACGATTTTGTTTACCAACTTTGAAGCTTAATAACTCCTATGCTTTTTGTCGAAAATTTCTCAAATTTTGCAGGGACGTTTGTTTATTAGTAGGATTGATGCAATTAAATTTTGGTAGTTAAATGTCGATGGGATGGTGAGATAGGAGGAGGGTCGTGTGTCGTATCTCGAATAGGGTCGGGTTCCTAATGAGTAACTATGAAAAACTTGGTGCAGTTCTGTTAAAGAGTTTCGAAGTGTATACAGAATCAGAAGGGCGGACAGGCAGCCAGACAGGCATTCTACTTTATATAAATTGATCTTGATATAATAATAACATATAAGTAAAAAATAAGATTAAAAAAATAACATGGAATTCAGACGAAAATATTTATAATAATACTCTGAAGATAATTTAGTAAATGACTGTTTATCAAATTACGGTAGAAGAATTTATTCTTATTAAAACAAGTAGCCAATATCTAACTGTAAGTCGATCATTTTCACGAAATAATTTATAATTATAACTATTTTTGTTTAATATTAATATTGATTTTTATTCACGAGCGATATAATCTGAATTTAATGAAGTTACTTAGACGGAAAAATTCTTTTCCCTGCATTAGTTAAATTATAATTTATAAGGAATCATTCATAATGATAACAATTCGAAATAAAAAATTTCTTTCATTTTTATAAACTAAGTTAATTAAACAAACAAAATGATATTCTTTATTAAATGATAAAAGAAGCTGTAGAAATATATTAGAGGCAAATTTATTTGAAAGTGGATTAAAAGCTCCAATTCAGTAAATTTTTAAATATATANAACACAGGGGTTATTAAGCTTCAAAGAAGATGAACAAAATTGTGCCTCCCCATACGCACTTTTGAAAATTATAATATATATTGTAAATATTAGAATTATTATATTTTATATACAAAATACAGAAAAATAAACAGTAGCTGCATAAATTGATAATGTAAATTTTAGTAGTTTAATGGGAAACGTTTGATCTTGTTAAGAGTACTCAAGCTCAACTGTAGCCTTATCAAGAAAATTTCGAGCTTTCAGAGTAATTTCTCATTCACTATGTCTCATCGAAACAGCCGCCATTTTTGACACTTTTGGACTGAAATTCATTTTGAATAATTTTTAACGCTAAATTCGAATTGCGAAGAAATATGGACAATATTGCCAGGGATTCAAAATAAAAAATACACTGACAAAAGAGGCTCGCTAAGGCGAAGATCTTAGAAGGCTTTTTTTGTCAGTGTATTTCGAACAAATGAAATATGTAGAATGTGTCTTTATTAATTAAAAGCAGTTTTAAGTATTTTATTTTTTGTTATAAAAATAACATTATTTTATAGGGGTTGAAACCCTTTTAAATCACCAGGTCCTCCTCCTTATCGACGGCCCTGGTTATTGCAATAGACGTTACACGGGTGATGTCACAGTCGCTTTTCAATTATAATCACGAAAATATTTTCGGAGAAGCTCTGATCTGTTATATATTAAGTTTCAATCAGCTTAAAATATTTTATGAACTGTTTGATTATGTACATTTGCTATATTTATTTTCGATTACTACCATTATTGTCAAGTAAGTGTTATTATTATTAAATTCGTTTAGATTATAGGACATGTGATCCCAATATGTTGTTTCCACCGTCTATGTCTAAATTAATCACCAGTTTAATAATCATAATTTTAAATATAAAAATATTTTAAAATTATTAGTATAATAAACAAACTAAAATCTCACTTCGAGTTTATCATTTATTCTCTTTACATTATTCCATGGTTTTAAAAAGATATTGAATATGATTTTAAGAATGTTATTAGGCCTATAACAATGATAAATAAAACGTGGATCCATTACATGCAAAAGATTTTATTTTCTTATTTTCATTTAATATATTATGAAAGCTATTTCTTATTAAAAAGAAGAAACTAATATTAGTTAGGTAAGAGACTCCACTAATTACTACAGTAACTTATGTTTCAAAAGTTACTTTTATCTTATCCTTATTATATATAGTTTCGTATTACATCTAAATATAACGTAAACATTGCTATTAAGTTTTAAATTATTAACCATGATATTTAAATCTAAATCAAATAGATGAGCTGGCTAGTGTCAGCCTAGCACTCTGGGATCTGACCCGGTATAGAATTCATAATCTGTCCTGAAGATACTGTGACTTCCCTCATTGTGGACCTGGCCAAAAACACGATAAGTAAGATTTAAAAAACCTCTTAGGGCCCACAGTACACTGTGAGCCCTAAGAGGTTTTTTAAATCTTACTTATCAGTTTGTGTATCGATCCTATCTTCGAACTGGACGAAAGTGGTTCGACCATGGATAAAAGATAATGAATCTCGATCCGAATCATCCATGAAATCAATAAACTCAATCGATTCCGACCTGAAACCTGAATGAAGACAAGGGGAAATCGGACCAACCTTCTTTTAAAGATATCGCAAAAAAAATCAATGTGTGCACTTTAGTATAAATATTTAAAATTTAACTAAGAATATAATTCATTACTTAAAGAAAATAAAATGAAGATGAATGAATATCTAAATAATTCATTTTTAGTATTGACGTAGTCAAAAATATAACTGTATATACAATATTTAAAGTACGGATGTTCATAGTGTAAAGTACAAATCCAATATAAAAGTCAAATTTTCTTTACATATACAAGAGTATTTTGCTGTAAATATTTAAATATGAATGAGTTTTTACAGATAATGTATAAAAACCTTTATATTATTCCTTTAAAAAGTATTGAAACGTATTTAAAAAATTTATTTAGGCGTTAATTTTTGTTTTTTAATCCAATAAAAGGAAACACGTAATGGAATTCCGTAAATTTAAAAACAAATATATTAAAAATTGTGATAAAATGTTATTTCTTTCTTATAAATTGAAAGAATATAATGTAGATATATTTTAAACATAAAAGAAATCGATTTATCTTTTGTAAATTCCACGTGAAAATTAGAAATCATCCGAATTCCAGCCTCATTGGATTTAAGTTAATACTTTTAGAATATAAACAGCATAAGTAAATCCTTCTATATTTCAAATATCCAGCAGTATAAGCCTTTTTACATAGCCATAGTTTCAATTTTAGTAAGTGCACAGATGGACAAAACCGATTTTATAAGCGGGTTTTCATGAAATAAAATACACTAAAAATAAGAAAAAGAAAATAAATGACTATTGTGAAAAGAAAAACATCCTATAAATGATGCGGGAATATATTCTCATAAGGGAATGCATTTTTTATGGATTATCTGCAAAACAGCAGGATATTTGATTTAAAAACGGTAAAAAAAATATAAAAGCCAATACAGAAATCTGTTTTCTTTGTACGGAATATATATTAAAAAAAAAGAAAACTTTTATATTTTAATTAAAATAATATTTTTTAATATTTGGAGAAAATTATTTAATAAATTTTTATTAAATAAGTCTGCTATTTATTAAAAATTTCTAATGCTTCATTTTTATTTTAACACGCTAACTTTTTACAATATTCGAGTTTGATCAACCTTCTCATCAAGGCTATCAGAGTCCAGACATATTAATATCGATGCTTTGCCACATTAATTTTATTGTGGATACTAAAAAATAAAATGTTTATGAGCCAATAACTTACTAAATAAACAGATAATACCAAAATATACCTAAATTACAGTTTATACTTTGCTAATAAACAAGAAATACTCAATGTTATTTTCTCGGCTAATATGCGAATGTGTCGAACTGCATTGACATTGACGTTGGAGGGAAATACTTTTGACGACTTCATTTTCTAAAATTTGTGAGGAAAAATATGAGCGCAATAGTTTTATTTAATATGCTACTTAAATGTAAAATACAATGCATTTTGATAATGTTTAAATATAAACGTAATTTAAGAAATTTCTTTTTTCTGTTTAACACCTTTCACTGCACTCTGATCAAAAACAACGCTCAGTTTACGACTTTACCATGGTATTGCACTTCCCTTTCGATTTATTACAGACACAAGACGTTTCTGTATCGAAGCAACTAGTTTTTCTGTTAGTTCTAGTAGAATTTTTCTCAGTTTCTCTAGAAACCTTTTTAATTGGTTCAGTGTTGAGGCCCGCGTTGTAAAACTTTCCTCTTTAAGATATTTCAGATATTTTCTACAGGGAATAAACCTGGGTTGAAAGCAGGCCATGGGTGCATTTTTATTCGGTTTGTTCATAACAGTTTTTTTAGTTTCCTTGCAAAACGTGACTTGGAGTAATTTCTGAAAAACACTTGAGAATATCCAAAGAATTTTTGAAAATTAAATTTAGCTGGAAAATATGGATGTTCTATCAACATCTACGGTATTAACCGCAGGTGGATGACACATTCCACGTGGTCCAGTAAATCTCCAGACTAACATCGACTCAACCGACCACAGAACGCAATTCTATTTTGATACTGTTCAATTCATATGGGCGCTGACTCACAAGACGTGGTGACGCTTCTTGATCACTCGGCTTTCTTTTGTCTTTGCAAATTATAAACTTCAATCTTCTGATATATCTTTGTGCTGTACTTTCAGATACATTTTTTTCTATTCTTTCCTTAACCCAAGCTGTTAACTCAGGAAATACATCTATTTCTAGAATATGGAGACGTAACAGACTCATTTCATGTACAGTAGGAATCCGTTTTTTGCCTGGATATACAATTCCACTGGATTTATAATTCCAGTTTTTCTTGATAATGCTCGATAGTATTATAGAATGTGAACTTGTACGAATGTAGGTTAGTAATAATAGTGCGCTCTGGGTCCTGCTGCATAGAAATTACAAGTTCCAAGACTTATAATACTTGTAGCTTGTTACTGATTATAAGTAACTTTACACAGTCTAAATTACTGACAAGTGGTTTGCAATAATTTACAAACCTTTCATCCGACACATTTTGCATGTAGCCTAATTTGTAACATGTAAACCTTATAACAACTAAAAGCGTTTTAACAGGGCCCTGGAGCCACTTCAAAAATTTCTGAAGATTTTGAAATTTTGCGTACCGCTGTACTAATTGCCTTTCGTCTTACAAGTTAGTATTTGTGCAGCATAATTATATTTAATGTTCAGTTTTTTAATGCCATGGCACATCCGGTAATATGCAAATTTTGCTCGCATTTACGTATTTACATGCGTTACTATATGTATGAAACGCGTGGTCGAAGTCTAATGAAGTGTTTGAAAGGCAAATTAGATATTTTCGATAATTGCCATTTATATTCTGAATCGATTTTTCAGAAATCTTAGTTGATGCACTAAATGAAAAGTATTGTTTGTCTTATTTGTTTCTGAACCATTACCCGACGCCTTTGTTGTTGAAACATCCCTACAATAGGTTCGAAAGTAGGGTTACTCGCCGCTCTCATGTTTCTGTCAGGATGACGCGAGAGGATGGAGCCGTAAGGAAGTAGTGGTGGCAGACACAGAGACGTACACAAATGTACAGAAATAATCGCGTTTATTTTAATTTAAAAGAAAAATTCTTAGAATTATTCTTAGCAACGCTCGAAATGGATGGGAGTCGATGATTCTGGAGTTCTCATAGTGGATCGTTCAGCGGATGAAGACTGGGAAACAGAGATGGTGAATCTCCAAACGTTGGATGAGTGCGAAGGGCGCGGTCGATCTCCCGACGATGGCAAATCGAGGACGAGAAGTTTGATGCGGGAAGTGTTGGATTGCCTAGAGGAGATGGAGGGTCTCTTAGGCGGCATTGCAGTGGTACACTGCGGCAGCTACCACACAGACTCAACGATGTCGATGACTACTTTGTCGTTACCCTACGTCGACCCTACGATTTGATACTGGCGACGTATCACGACCTGCGATAATCGGCGGTGACTCATCCTTTGTCCTTGGGGGTCAGTCTTCTTTATACAATTTGGACCCAAAATCCGTGATATGATTGATCAAGATCCGACTTTTCCTATCGCACTCATTGGCGCCCGTTTGTTGCTTGGGACAAAGTTCGGGTCGGAGAAGATGGCCGTCTCCCTCATTTTCACGCCGGGGCTATCACTTCCTCCAGCGTTTTATTTTTAATTCTTCCCGCCCTGTGGGCACTAAGAGGGCCTCTTTTAATACCAAGCCCAGAATGAGGCGGCCGGGTGGTGAGAGAGGAGGCCCGACATATCCGGACGGACTATCTCATCGAAAAATTCCTGGGAATTTACTGACCCGTCCGGTTTCTAATGCGGGTCCCCCAGAGCAGTACTCTGCCACCTTAACGTCCGGCCTTCCTTCCTCCAGAGTTCACTTACGAACCCGTGGAGTGATAGCCCGTAATTAGCGAACCCATAATCAGGGATGAGAGGTGTTTTAACTCTTGAAAGTCGGGACATTTGAACTGATTACCTAATTTCTCGTAAAGTGCGTTCCTCGTCTTTCTTTTGTATCTTTCAGCTGGAAATTGCCGGTTTTATGAATATCGACTTTTTCGTCCATCACTTTCCCACCTTAATCTCTCACCATGACATCTCTCTCTCTCTCTCACTTCGAGATTGACAAATACATTAACTTTAAAACTGTATTTTCGAAAATCGCGAAAAAAAAGACAAAAACGTAAACAAATGAGGGAGTTTCGGACCTCACATGTTCGTCTACACCAGTGTTTTCCAACGTTGGGCCCACGCTCCACAGGGGGACAATTGGATTGTTAAGGCGCAATTCGAAAATGGACTCGTCCAGAGTTTAAGTTAACCGTATAGCCGCTGTATATTAAGGGGGCATAAGAATTTTAGAAAGGCTTAGGTGGAGCATAGCACAAAAAAGGTTGGGAAACAATGGTCTACACCTTCGTTCGTATTAAAATTTAAAAATAAGATTAAGTGGTCAAACTTCATTGATGTCAGAAAATTTAATTATTTAAAAATTATATCTTTCGTTTTTAAGATACATAATTTGAAACAAAATGTAAATTCGTACAATAGGTGTCAATTAAATCTGACAATAAATCAGCTATAGTAGAATTATAAGGTTAAATGAAACAAGAAATGCAGTGTACGAGACCTAAATTGATAAAAGGAAAAAAGCATCAAAGCAACAGAAAAACACCAATAAAAGAAATTTCATTAAACTGAGATTAGAATTTAGACGTGTAAAGAGGTTCAATCAATTACTTTAGTAATTTATAGTTGATTTATGCAAATATGAGAATAATGAAGAGTAATATGTAGTACTGTGAAAAACATTAAAGCTTTTCACGAAGTAAATAAATGTGGGTAGCCTGAGGTAGGACGAGGTCGTACCTCTTTTTGATAGGCAACAGTTCGGTGAGAACTGCCCACTGGTCAGTGGTGGCTTAGAAAATGCTTTTTCTATCCCGTAAAGTCGGGATTCTTTTGTCAGGTCGAGTGGAGGAGGTGAGAGGGGTCGTCGGTAAAGTGTGAGCGATACTCGAAATAAAGACGACTTTTAACAACAAAACAACATTTATTGAGACGGTAACATAACTAACATAAATACATTGAGCTTATCTCGAGCGGACACGCGGGAGTGGAGGGAAACGCGCCGAGAGAGAGTGTACATTAATGGGTATCATACCTCTACGATTTCGGATCGGACGGTCGGACGTTTTCTAACCGGATCGGACAAGTTGTCTTGAGGAACGGACGGCGGCGATGAGGATCGGCACGGGGTTTCCCCGATCATGAACGGTGATGATGGACCGTGTTCACGGACAGCGACGACGGACCTCCTTTTCTCGTCATCACCCCTCTTTTATCCCTTTCGTCACGTTACTGGGTTTCACCAATCGCCGATTTTTAGGATAAGTTCCTCGTGAATCATTTTTCGGTTTCCCGAGAGATAGGAAACGGCTCCGTGGGAAGGAAATGTATATATCCTTTTTCGTAAAATTTCGAAAAATGAAGTTTTCTTTGTTTAACTTTAATAAAGATATTTAATTTAATTGGAGCTCCTTTATTGAATTTTATTTTATTCGGTCCGACCCTCACAT
>NW_019384755.1:580192-592355 GCF_000671375.1 Centruroides sculpturatus | reverse complement strand
CCCACATTTTTTGTGCGAAAAGTACTGGTAACTAGTAAACTAAATGTTCCTAATTGGATTTTTCGCTAGTGTAATTATAAGTATGGTTTTTGAAGGCTTTTGTACAAAAAGTCCGAAAGTAGGCTTAGAGAAAATCGGGTGGTAATATGGAACCTTACTGTATATTTTCAAAAAAATGCTTTAATGTAGCCAAAAACAAATAGGAAAAGACAAAAAATGTTAAATAATTACCAAATTATTTACTCCAATGTATTTTATCGCAAAAATGCTTTTATAATAGAAAAATATGACCTCCATCAACGATATATATTCCAGCACTCTTTTTCGATAATCTCGGGAAGAATTGGCTTTCTACCTAGTGTCTTTTTCATAAATTGCTCTGGAGGAATGTCTGCTTGCAAATAGAAAGTTCGGAGAAGTTGAGTTCCATATTATTGTAAAAGCACCAATGGTGTCCGTATTTCACGCATCGCCATCTTGAATTAACTTATGTCTGTCAAGATCAAAATTTAAAAAACGTAAACATCAGACAGATTAATATGTACCTCTAAGTCTCTGGAACGGAATACATGCACCGGTGAACCTACAACTACACGATTTATATTTTAAAAATAATTAAATTCACTTAGCATTCAATACTTGCGAATTTTGAAAAAAACAAATTTGCTGATTAAATACGGACAACCGTTTAACTGAAGTAAAAGGGGTTTTCCCCTTGCTACGGATGTCTGCCTATTTCAGTTCGGCCACATTCCGCTACAGTTCACCTTTATTATCAGTTCGAAATGGGGTGGTTCCATAATACCCGCAGTGTTCCATAATACCACCTTCTCCTCTAATAATTGTACTAGAATTTTATGTCCACAATATATATATAATAAAAAATCCATCAAGAGTTACTTAACTTTTTCGGTAACATTTAAAACTGCATGTGACGCCATCTGTTATATTTTGTTAAAAAGCTTTTTATATTTTAAATTATTATAAAATGACATAGAGCTTAATTTTAAATGCAGGGATAAATTTTATAAAAAATTGTAAATGCTAATAACGAGTAAAATTGTCATCAAGTCCGACCTTACTCGAGATATGACATACGACCACCTTTATCTCTCCACCCGCTCGACCTTTACCACCAAAATTTAATAGCATCAATCCCCCTAACATACAAACCTCCCTGCAAAATTTCAGAAATTTTCGACAAAAACACAGGGGTTATTAAGCTTCAAAGAAGATGAACAAAATTGTGCCTCCCCATACGCACTAACATCCATAAATATAGAAAGGAAAAACCATAATTTTTTGCATTTCTCGACATTTCAAAGTCCCCCGAGTCCAAAAATATAAAAATCTTGGGGGTCATTTTTTTGACCCATTGCCACACTTTCTTGTTATATACTGTATATAACAGAGCCAATTAGTAAAAGCGAATCTTCAATTGCAAAAGCGTTAATATTAAATTACTTTATAATTTATGCTTTGTTTTCCCTTGATACAGTGTTACAATGATACCGATCTAATAGACTCTATATTTACTGTATTTCCACGACAAATTTATATTATAATCTTTCCCAGAATATAAGTGGAGCCGATGTTGATTAGTCTAAATACGCAAAAGGAAATAGTTTGGTATTCATTACTAAGCAGAGAGAAATATAGGCCTGTATAAAATATATATATTAGAAAATTATAAGACACGTTTAAACTGTTATATTTTATTTGAAATTTTAAACAAATGTCATATGACGTAATATTTAAATTTGGAAAATTCAAGCATCACAGCTCTATTCGTTTGAAAAGTCTACTCTTTAACGTCAAATTGACGTTATCTCTTCAGTATTACAATTGACAAGTTTAAAAAATGACGTCAAATTGACGTAAAGGTGGACATTATTTCAACGAGACAAAGGGAAATTGTAACCGGTGTTACCAGTAACACTGGTTACAATTTCAAAACGGGCCCAAAGTCTGACGTTTCGAATAATTTTCGTTGCTTAGCTAGGCGATGGAATAATAAACATTGAAGATTCAGCATATAGGCTCCATTTTTATTCTAGGAAGTACTACAAAATGTATACATTTTAGTGAATTTTATTATATAAACAGAAGTATCTATTGTGACGTCGTCACAATGCTGGGTTGCAATTTTTAATCATATTCTTAATTTATTTAATTTAAAAAGTAATTATCTTCACAAAAATTATCGCACAATTTGCTTTAATTATCTCTATATATTTCCGCAATAAATAATAAAACAACTGAAATATTAATTATTAAGAAAAATTGTAAGCGACTGAACTTAATCACAGGCATGTTTTATAGAGATATTATTTTGTTTACATGAATGTTTCACTATTTAAATGAACTATTAAGGAATTAATCTAGATAAAAATAATCTTTTAAAAGTTTTTCCTATTTTACTTCTATAAAATTTAGAAAATAGAAAAGATATGACTTAATACAGTCCAAACGGTTTGTTGTAATCTGATTATCGATAACTTTTCACAGAATATAAATGTCTATAATGCAATAGACTTCGTTAACTCAGTGAGAATGAATTAATCGATTTTACAATAATTTAAGCGGATCGTGATTAAACGTACCAAAATTTGGTTTAGAAAATTTTTAGTTTCTTAATGTCTTGTTTTTTATTTCAGACAAGTAATTAAGAACGTGTTTATGTAATTTATATTTAATTTTTCTTTATAAAATCTTTCTTCCAATTAAATATAATTTCATCCCGAATAGAAACGACGTTTCGTATTTTCTATTCGGGACAGAAAATTAAAAATACATAAAAATCATAAATCAATAGAATTTAGATTTTCTAAATTTTACAAACATTTTAAGAGTTAATTCCGAACAGATTGTCCGTAGATTACACAATGTTATTTTAATACTTTTCAACTACCATCCTCTGTAACGCTCCTTAATGCTGTTACACATATCCAACCCCAAATTATATAACTCGTATCCTTAATTAACCCACTTAATTTCCTAAGGAATAATAAATAGCACGAGGTACCGAACGTTACATTACTTTATTAATTACATCTATTAGATACAAGCAATTACATAAACAGTACTGTCCACTATGCAGCCCTTCAGAAACAAAAATGATGTTCTATTAAGGGCTAAGAACCTAGTTCTTGTAAACATCTTCATCTCCTTGTAACGCATGGTAGCTGCATACCCACTCAATCATAATTGCATTACATAATTTATGGACAGCCTAGAAATGAAATTAAAAGTAATCTTAGAAGTAATTTTATCATTTTTTATTGTATTAATAATATATATATATATATATTTATGCCATTATCGGAGACGATTTGTTATAAAATTTTAAACGATTTTTATTATTACTTATCGTTATTCAATTTTAAACATTCTAAAATTAATAATTCAATTAATCAAATAATATTTGTTTATGTTATGTAAGTAATAAAATGCCATATATAAAATTATTAAAATTCCAATTATTCATTTAAAATGAAAATATTACATATATATTAAATTAAATAAATAATTTATGTTAAATATTCTAATGTAATGCATCAGTAAACAATTGAAGCGACTTATTCCATGAGCTTTATATATTTATTATTCAAATTAAAATATACTTTTAATTTTTAAAAGTATATTAATATTTCCTAGTTTCATTATAAGTGTATTAAGTATAAGTACAAGTCTAGTTCTATAAATTTTCTATAAATTTGTTGGATATTTTTGTAACACAGATTATTCTGTGCAAGATTTTAGAACATCTGTAAAGAAAATGGAATTTACAAAAATATTATCCTATAGGAATAAAATATTCTAATTATAGAAGAAAATAGTCAGCCGAATGGCAAAGCTCAATGTACCGCTCAGGAAAACCAACAAAATAGATTTAAAAACTATATTTTTGCATGCTATTTTGATAATTTAATCTTTAAAGTTTAAAGACATTCATTTATATTTAAAAACGTGAGCATCGTATATAAATACTGTATACTGTATATACACACACGATGTATACGTCTTGAAATATTACTGTCTTATAGATTATCATACTTTTCATTTAATTACTTTCATAAAAACAATTTTTAAAGATTTTTTATAACATATCTTTATTTATAATTAATAGAAGTTACACACGAGCTTACTTAAGAACAAATAATTCCTCAAAATAAAATGTAAAACTACGACAAAATGTTAACTTGTTTAGATACCTACAAGTAAAATAATGAAAGTTTAGAATAGGATAAAGTTATTATCTATTTTTAGTAGACTAAACTTCGTTATTGATTATTCTCAAAAATTTATTTCGATCTGGTCTCATTAACGAAAGATTTGGAATTTTCAGACCGATAAGAGAAAAATATTTAATCCTTTTGACAGTATTCGCTAAAGGATGTCACATGAGAGAAAGGATCCTGTTAGTTGTGACAGCTTGTAACTAGATAAAATAAACGAGCAACGAGTTGCTCAACTTTCCCGGCAACATTTAAAATTTTGGCGCCATCTGTTATTATTTTAAAAACTTTTTATATTTTTAACTATTATAAAATGGCAGACCTTAATTTACGGTCTGTACCTGCTATCCTGTAAATTAATGGCGAGCTTAATTTACAGGGTAGGGATGGGTTTTATAAAAAAATTGTAAAAACTAATAACGAGATTTTTCTCGTTATTAGTTTTTACAATTGCATTACATTTTACATTGGACAATACAATTTACATTGGAGATACACACCACTCCCATTATCTCTCCATCTACTCGACCTTTAAGCACCAAACTTTAATAGCATAAATATTCCTAATAAACATACGACCCTGCAAAATTTCAAAAATTTTCGACAAAAAGTACAAGAGTTATTAAGCTTCAAAGAGGGTGAACAAAATCGTGCTCCCCATATACACTAACATCCATACATACAGAAATTACCCCGAATTTATTTGCATTTCTCGGTGTTTCAAAGTGTCCTAAGTCCAAACGTGTAAAATCTTGGGTCATTTTTTGATTGATTCTCTCTGTTATATATATCAGAGAGAAGATAGTAAAAGAATATGTTTTAAATACCATAAAACTAAAATATTTCAGTTTTATTCTGAAACATTGTTTTCATGATACTCTATTATAGACATAAGAAATATTATATATATATATATATATACATACACATACACTCCTTACACACACACCAAGGCCGGATCATCGCATAGACATATGAGACAAATGTCTAGGGCCCGGTTTTTAGAAGGACCCGGTCAAACTGTCTATTTTGAAAAGATTTGTAAATAAGATAGTTTACTTTTCTGTTGGACAACTGTATATAATAAATAAAAATATACAGTATTGCTTTTTATATGGTTATAATGAATTCTAAAATCTAAAGAAAATGAACGTGGGTTGTTCAAAAAGTTCCCGAACTTTTTAAATAGCGCGCCTCCAGTTGGTTATTTTTTAATTCGGTTGGAGGCGTTGTGTCCGCGGAAACCTCCCGAGTAACATCCTTCAACCAGTTTGTTGATATCTTGTTTTGGTGATTAGTTACTGCCGTTTATGTGAAGAGGTGTTTGTGGGGTTCGGCGAAAAATCGGATCCGCGGAAATTAGCTCTTTGAAAGAGCAGTGTTGTTCTGTGAAATTCTGTGTGAAACTCCGAAAATCCTTCACGGAAACTTCCCACGGGTGGGTGAAACAGTGCTCCAAAAAAGCTCGACAAGTTCGCTCAAATGTTAAGGTGATGTTGATTGTTTGTTTCGATGCAAAGGGGATTGTGCATCACAAATACCTATCTACAGGCCAGACAGTCAACACGGAGTACTACTTGGTGTTATGAAACGCCTAAGAGAGAGAATCAGGCGAAAACGGCCCGAACTTTGGAGAAGCGGCGAGTGGTTTTTTTTCATCACGACAACGCGCCGGCTCATTTGTCCCTCAGAACTCGTGAGTTTGTGGCCAAAAACAAGACCGCTGTGCTCCCCCCTACTCACCTGACCTGACACAAAGAGACTTTTTCCTGTTTTCCAACAAACTAAAAAACACGCTCAAAGAAAAAAGATTTGCCACCATTCCAAAGATAGAAAAAAACGACGGAGGAGCTTATGAGCATTCCGGAAAAAGCGTTCCAGGACTGTTTCAAAAAGTGGAAACACCGTTGAAATAAGTGTATACGTTTAGGAGGAGACTACTTTGAAGGAGACCCTGACAAATATGTGAAGAATGTGAAGTATTTTTTTGTAATAATACTTTTTGAACAAATCCTCGTATTCTTATGTTTCTTCTAATTGAAAGTAAAAGGGAACTCCCAATAATTTAGAATTTTTTTTATAGCGATAAGAATAATATTAACTATATATACTCCAGTGAAATCCTGTGAAATATTATTAAATAATTTTGCTTTTATTTTTTATTAAGCAGCTGCAGTGTCCGTATGCGATTTAATGGAAATAATAGTAACAAAATTTATTAATTGAAAGAGCCGACAGGGGACTTTGAAGAAGAAAATGTCTAGGGCCCCAAAGTGGGTTAATCCGGCCCTGTTAAGAAGGCATTTATATATATGGAAGAACATTTCACTACATCCTATACGCCAATGATTTGGTTTTGTTGGCCCCAACAAAAGTTACCTTACAGCATAAGCTTAATAAAATTAACGACTATCTGAACTCAGTTTATTTAGCGATCAATATTGATAAATCAAAAATAATAATTTTCAGAAACAATATTAAACTGGCAAATCAAGAGAAATCCTTTTATATAAACGATCAACTATTAGAATTGGTCAATGATATAAAATACTTAGGTATAACCTTCAATTGGAATGGGAAATTCCAAATGCATATGAAATACNGACGGTATTGATTTGTTTAATGAAATCAATACTTTAAAGTTGCATTTTCCAGAAAACCAGTCTAATGATCCACAAACCCTATTACAATATCTTTTTACTAATGACTTAATATCAACATTTCCTAACACAGCAATAGCACTAAGAATATTACTTACATTGCCGGTTTCAGTTGCATTTGGTGAAAGGTCCTTTTCAAAGTTAAAAATTATAAAAAACTATTTAAGATCAACAATGTACCAGTAAAGACAAAGTAATTTAGCTATAGTTTCAATTGAACACGAAATCTTAGACAGCTTGGATACAACTTTGATAGCAGATTTCGCAAACATAAAGGCAAGAAGAGTTAAATTTCTGTAAATAAATATTTATATGGTTTTACATTTAAGTAAACAAAAGTAATAACTTAGTAATAATAACAAACTTAGTAATAATAAATAGTTCTTTTTGTAAAGTATTTCTTTTCTTTTTTCACACCCTTATGAGACAACACTAAAGAGCCTTTCTGGCAAGCTCAGCGTAGGTAGTCGTAGTTAAACAGGGGGCGGCAAAATCGGTATTACACACGGGCGTTCAAACAGCTAGCAGCGCCCCTGATGATGGTGCAGGCATTGACAAAACGTTGCAGCAGCATCAGTGGCGTACCGTAGTGGGGACGGCACTTTTTAGGGGGCGACAAAATTTCACAATAAATAATAATAATATCTTGTAAAAATTTGAAACATTCTGATCTATACTTGCATCGCGCCTACGATATTGCTATCGTCCGGACAGTCCGGGAATCGGCTCGTCAGTTGAACTAGTAGCTTTTTCCTCCGAGGAATTCCTGCGAAACCTGTTGACTTGTTTTTTTTTTTGTTTTTTTTTTGCTTGTACGATTCATTCGAGTTCATATACACCACTAATATCCAATAGAACTATTTTAAACAGGTCGCTGCACTACCATCGAATTTTTCATTGCTTGTTCTGTGACAAATACCTAAATAAGGGGGAGCCCGAAATTTTCCTCCGCCCCGGGCGGCTGACACCCACGGTACGCCACTGAGCAGCATGTCCGCATTGCCAATAGGAGCGGCGCACAAAAGTGTCTTCAGGTGGACCCACAGATAAAAATCCAAAAGATTCAGACCGAGAAACGTGGAGGCCAATCTATGGTTTAGTACATCATGCGCACGTTGATTTAAATTGAGCTGGAGCTCACTTTAGTCAAGAGTTTAAAATAAAATCTGTCTTGCACCTGACACTCAAAAGATGTTTGATTGAAAAGATTGAAAACTTCCAATTTTCGTACATATGTTTATACGCTTTTGTTCTTTATTTTCTTGCGATGAATCATTCCCGAAGTTTTCCCCACTATTTTGGAAAACCCTGTATATATATAATTTTAGGTAATTGGGCAAAGAATGTGATACAATTATACAACTTCCAGCAGGGACGGATTGCACATAAGACAAACAAGCTGCAGCTTAGGATCTAACATTTTTACATATATCATTATTTGGTAAAGGGAAGGATTAGTTTTTTACTCTTTTTGCTCTATGGTCGCCAAGAAGATCGTTTTTTTCCAAGCCTATCGTGGTTTCAGCTATGTTCTCAATGGCTTGGCTGAACTCACGATAGGCTAAAAAATGGTCCTTTTGGTGCAGGATGGTGAGGAACAGGATTCGATATATCGGGAAAAATCAACCCTCAAAAAATTCCTGGAATTTTTTTCGATTTGTCCGGATTCAATTTCAGATCCCCGGGGTCTTGATTCACGAACGTCTCGTAAGATACGACATAATATTTCTCCGATATTGTAAAGTTATGGGATATTAACGATATTTCATATTTCATATTCACAAAACACGTCGTAGCCTTCACGAAAAAACAGAAGAAACTAGTGACGACGACATCACTAGAAGCCGAATCCGTTTTAATAGAACCAGAATGTCTGAGGAAACAAATCAATTTTATTTCGTTAGAATTAAAACGCTTTGTGAATGGCATATAAAGAAGAAAAACGATGGAAAGTGTAAAATAAAAAACTGTAACATTCGTAAGCGTGGAATGAAACTTCCCAAAATTGATATTGGTAGTTTATATTGATACTTGTAGAAATATTGAAGAAGTTTGAAAGAAATTTAGAAAATAATACTTTTTTGCTTAAAAAAAGATAACTTTAAATTATAATGAATGAGATCTTTTTGTAAGACAGTCCACTTTGAGGAATTCTATTAATTTTTTCGGAATTCAATGACACTATAGAAATTCAGATTAAGAAATATTTTAAAACAGACAATCGAGAATAACATCGATTTTATTATTTACCGATGAAACCAAATCTTAATCCATTACTTTCCGAGTATATTGACGTTTGAGAGCTATTAGATATAGTATTTACAAGACTTTTTAAAATATCGTAACTTACGATGTGCTTCGTGAATACGAAACTGGTAACTTATGAGGATATTTGTGTAACTTACGATACGAGATGTTTATGAATCTTGTCCCAGAAAGGTAGGCTGATGCCTTAACCGTTTAGGCCAGGGGTGGCGAATCTATGGCACCCGTGCCAAAAGTGGCGCGTTGGGAGAATCAGCTGGCACGTAACGTGTCATACGATTACGGTTTATCACCCATCTTTTTTAATAATCCTTTCGGTTTTTCATCTGATCATCCTTTAATTGGAATAAATGTAAAGAAGCTGATTTTCAATTAAAGCATCTTTGTTTCAGTTCTTTAAATATCGTTATTCGAAGTCAAAACTTCAGCACGCATAAATATTTATAAAGATAATTATGCTCATTATATGATACGTGGACTGAAAAAGGTTCGCCATCCCTAGTCTAGGCCATCCGGCCGGCGGGAACGGCCTGTTATATGTTATATTTTAGGGCCACAACAAATATAATTTTTAATTTATTATTGTATCAATTCGTGGTATGGAAAATAATTTTTAAAAATATATAAAAAATTTATATGATACAATATATCACTTTTAGCTCTTTTTATATCATAGAGCAGTGGTTCCCAACCTTTTTTCATTAGCGTACCCCGTGACATGTCATATTTCTAGATTGTACCCCTTGACATGTCATATCTCTAGATTGTACCCCTCATTTAAGAAATTTAGTGAGTAACCGTATTGTTAATTTTACATATTGTAACTTTAAATTAAAGAAAAAAAACCTAAAAGAAAAAATGTATAATGAAGTTGTGATTGTTGCAAGGAACATATTTTACCTAATAATTTTTTAATACTATTAGTTTGTGATACATAATATATTATTTTTTCTGCCATAATAACTAACTTTTTTCTGTACCCCTAAACAACCTATCGCGTACCCCTAGGGGTACGTGTACCACAGGTTGGGAATCGCTGTCATAGAGAATTTAATTATATATAAGAAGAACAATTTTTATATTATTTATTCTCTATCTGACATGTACTTACAATAGTTTCAAGAATAAAAATTGTATTATTGTAGTTACATTTTAATAAGAATAATTCGTTTCACATTCAAATTAAATGATAAAAGGTAAAAGAAATGGATCATTTGTAATATATATTATTGTATTATAAATTACAGTATAAGAAAAGTAGTGTATTCACTTTACAGGTTCACCTCGGACAATGCAGAATCTCGGTTAATCGGGGCATGGATAATGAAATACACCATAAACAAATAAATTTTTATATAAATACATTTAATTTTTAAAAAACTAAAGTAAGCCATTTATAAATAAATTTATTTTACGATATAAAACAAAAAAAATTTGTATGTTTTTACGAATTATTTTTGCATTACTTAAATAAAAAATAGAAATTAATTGAATTGTGAATATAATGAAACATCAAACAATATTTATAAGGAGGAAAATTTTATGTAACCTTTTATAAGTCAATTATTTCGTTTTATAAAAATAAATATTCGCTACCTTTGAAGAGTTAATTATGATAATTATTGAAATTTAATATCTGTATTATACAATAACGTTATTAAGTAATAAATAAATAAATTATATAAAATAATATATATACTTACTAAAAAATACACACGAAGAAATTTTTAATAATATATTTGTATTTAAATTGATAAATGTAATTATTAAAATATTATTATTTTAAAGCATGCATGCAAATAAAATTCTTAACTGAATTTTCAAAATGATAACCTTAATTTATAGGTGCAGAAACTTCTTCAAACCTCTAAGTTTTTCCTTAGTCCAGGGAAAAAATCCGGCAACAAGTTGCTTAACTTTCCCGGCAACTTTGGTGGCTCAATCTGTTATCATATTTTATTTAAAAAATTTTTATTTTTAACTATTATAAAATGGCAAAAAACTTAATTTTGAGGGAAGGGATGTGTTTTATAAAAAATTGTAAACGCTAATAACGAGTAAAATCGTCATTAAGTCAGGCTCTACTGGAGATAAACACGACCTTCTTTATCTCCTACTTCCTCGACTTTTAATCATCAAAATTTAATAGAATCAATTCCCTTAATACACAAACCTGCCTACAAAATTTCAGATATTTTCAACAGAAAACACAGGAGTTATTAAGCTTCAAAGAGGGCGAACAAAATCGTGCCTCCAAACACACTAACGTCCATACATACAGAAAAAAACGCCTGAATTGTTTTTTATTTTTGTATTTCTCGACCTTTCAAGGTCCCTCGAGTCCAAAAATGTAAAAATCTTGGGTCTTTTTTTGACCGATTGCCATATTTTCCCTCTGTTATATATAACAGCCGGGAAAGTAAAAATAAAATAAAATATTTAAAGAAAATTTTTATGTAAATATGAAGCCAAATTATAATTTTTTTTTAAAATATAAACGTTAATATATGTATTTTATTTTTTTTTCAACTAAATCAATTTTATAATTGATTTTATCGCTAAAATAAGTGAATTTTTTGAACCTTATTTTATATATAAATCTTTTAAATTCAATCAAAATGTATTTTTAAACGAAGAAATAACAATAAAATTTTCACATATTAGCAACAATTTTCCCCCTTATGTTATTTTAACAATTACAAACGATAACAAGACAGTAATTTAATTTTCTTCAATCAATAAGATGACAGATATATCACCTTTTCCAAATAAACAAAAAAAGCTATCATTAAATGAAAAATTTCTACCGTTTTATTGGAAAAATTAAATAAAAAATAAGAAAAAAAGAAAAAGAAATTACAGTTGAGTTTATTTTCATTATGTATAATCTCTATAAAAAATTATATATTTTTTACACATTTAATATAATCAAACCTCCAAACAATGTACACTACAACAGTTCTGAACAACTATATATATATGGACATTATTTCAACGAGA
>NW_019384755.1:550029-579428 GCF_000671375.1 Centruroides sculpturatus | reverse complement strand
AAACAAACATTTTTAATTAATTAATTTTTATATATATGTAGTCTAATATATTAATATTTGTTTCATATAATTAAAAATAATTATGTAATTTTATTATTATATTATAAATTTTTAAGAGAATATATAAACGGAAAATATTTTATAATTTATCACTTTGAAAGAATAAGTATTAAATTCAGTTTGAGAAAGTTTAGTTTAAGTTGATTTTGTATACAATTGATAATATTTTATACTGTACTCAAGTAGTTTTTTAAATATTATCAAATATATAACGAGCAATTATATTTTTATTGTGACATCATCACAATGCACTTAAGTTTAGTAGTGTCTTGCTCCTGTACATTATACGTTTGCTGTTAATAATAAATTCATGCCGTCACTTATGTAATTCCATTTAGGAGAACATGTTTGAAATTGTAACCACGTGATTTCCGGTTTGCAACGGAAGTTCGTAAATAATTAATCGAGGCCTCCTGCNTCAAAGTTGTTAGCTTGAGAAATTCAAATAATTAAAATTTTGGGGCACTGCGATCTTTCTCATTAGGATTTAGATTGATGAGATAAGTCAACACAACATATGGACGATCAGGAAGGATGCTATTTGGGTGGACTTTCTACGAAAAACTGAGTCTTATTTAAGTGCTAGACACGTGACAAGAACCATTAAAATTTCACATGACCAACCCATTGGTCAGGCACAAATCAACGACCATTGGTGGTCTGATCCTTTTCAGTAACTGGCGTGTTTTTGAAATCTTTAATCTGTAGATTAAGAGTTATGATTGGTGTATGCTTTGCTCAAATTTATTTTTTCATAGTACAAAAACAAGCTTATTTATTGTTACTGATGATTTCTGGCAAATCCTAGATTCCCACATCAAATCGTCATAAATCCTATCTCCGAAAAGATACCCCTCTAATACGGATCGAAACTGATAGTCGATTTTACAGAAGACAGTCGGAAAAATTCCTCTATATAAGAGATGATGAACCTTTTTGAGTCAGTGTGCTAGACAGCAAGCATGCTTAGCTTTAAGAATGTTTATGTGTGCCAAAGTTTTAGACGTAGAATAACAATATTTAAAGAAATAAACTAATACACTTTAATTAGAATGAACGAAAAAAACTGATTTAAAAAAGGATTATCGGGTGATAAACCGAAAGGATAGTTTAAAAACACAGATGAATTCTCCTTACGTGCCACTTTGGGCACGCGTGTCAGAGATTTGCCACCCCTACCCTGTATTATCAGGTGAGGCAGAAAATTTGAATTGTGTTCAAGAAACTCTTGAGGAAAAGAAAGATTCTTAGGTCAGCTATTTTACAACATAGGTGTAAAATAGCTGACTTAATCAATTCCAACAATGATAAGTTGACAAACTAAATGTTTTCAGTTAAAAAAGAATTCAATTGAAATCAAAACGACACCCAGAAATTTAAAAAACTAGTTTTAGATGATAAAATTAATAACTCGAAAACAAAAATTCGAATGGTACAAATTGAACCAGTGCCGTGAATGAAGAATACACTCTCATATATTGTTTATACGCGTGTATAAGTGCGTGTTTATATTCAAATATTTTTTCTTGTATTATTTGACTTCTTCATTTGTTTATTTGAAAAGGTAAAGGAAGCTCGGTCCCATGGGATCCTCTCTACTGACCTTCGTAGAAAAACAACTGATTAATGTAGACAATTTTTTATTCATTTCTTCCATACAAAAATTAGTAACGTAAGAAAAAATAATTGAAATGTAAATAATAAGCGAAAAACAAAATTTGAATATAACTAACTGGAACTGTCAAAATTTAAAAAATTAACAGGGGTTCCTACAATTATGTAATATGCCAAACAAGTTTAGCAAAAACTTGGATTATCTCTCCAGTAAATGAATACTTAATAAAATCGATTCTAGCTTAAAAAATACAGCAACGAATTGCTTAACTTTCCCGGCAACTTTTAAAATTGTGTGTGTGGGGCCATCTGTTATTATATTTTATTATTAAAATTTTTCTCTATTTTTTAATTATTATAAAATGACAAAAAGCTTGATTTTAAGAGTAGCGACGAGTTTCAATAAAAAGGTATAAATGCTAATAACAAGTAAAATCGTCATTAAGTCCGACCGTACTCGAGATACGATAAACGATCCACTCTATATCCCCACTCCTTCTACCTTTAACCACTAAATTTAATAGCATGAATCCCCCTAATACACAAACCTTCCTGCAAAATTTCAAAAATTTTCGACAAAAAGCACAGGCATTATTAAGCTTCAGAGAGGGTGAACAAAATCGTGCTCCCCATGTACACTAACATTCATACATACAGGAGTAAAACACTGAATGTTTTGCATTTCTTGACGTTTCCAAGTCCCCGAGTCCAAAAAATATAAAAATCTTGGGGGTCATTTTTTGATCGATCGTTATGCATTTTGATCGATCATCCGGCTCTGTTATATACTGTATAGCAGTGGTTCCCAACCTTTTTTCATTAGCGTACCCCGTGACATGTCATATCTCTAGATTGTACCCCATGACATGTCATATCTCTAGATTGTAGCCCTCATTTAAGAAATTTAGTGAGTAAGCGTTATTGTTAATTTTATATATTGTAACTTTAAATTAAAGAAAAAAAACCTAAAAGAAAAAATGTATAATAAAGTTGTGATTGTTGCAAGGAACATTTTTATAATTTTTTAATACTATTAGTTTGTGATACATAATATATTATTTTTTCTGCCATAATAACTAACTTTTTTCTGTACCCCTAAACAACCTATCGCGTACCCCTAGGGGTACGCGTACCACAGGATGGGAATCGCTGCTGTATAGTATAACAGAACGGGAAAGTAAAAATTAAGCAGGTTCTGGCCGCCTTTCTAGAAGTTTGTGCGTGTAAATTAGGAAAAAAATTGAAAAGCTTTTGAAATTTTGATTTAAATATTGAATTGATTATTATGTTTTCTCCCTTTAACAATAGCAAAATAATACTCACTCTTAAAAAATAATTGTATATTCAATAACTGTAATTTGGAAAACATTTTGTTAAGTATGTTTTTGGATTAATAATAGAAAATGAAACAAAATAAGATATCATAAAAGGGGATTTGTAATATTGACATTTACATTAAAGTGTAAAAGAAAGTAAAAGTTTAATTAGGCTATTGTTATTCAAAACAAGTTATCGATAGAAAGTCTTATGAACATTAAATTTAAGCCAATTGATATAGTTTAAGCTTAATTCTCTCTAATTTATTAGATATTTTAATGATCATATTAAGAATTTTATAGGGTTAATCTTTCCATTGTTTTAATTTTAATATTTTGAGAATTATAAACAATAGAAATTTTCAGAAATTTGAAAGAAAGAATTTCAAATTTTTAAAAATTTCTATTGTTTATAATTGTGATTCTATTTATTTCGTACATTTATTATGAAGTAACTTTTAAAGAATTTTTTATTTTATTTTATTTTTATTTTAACGTTCAGAAAATGCTAAGTCAACAATAGAAACATATTTGTAAAGTAAATCGATGATGCCGATTCTAATGCTGACCATTCTTTAATCTAATTGAATGTAACTTAAAACTTAACCTCACCAACTAAATTTTTAACCATTGAAAGAAGAGAAATATTAAAACGAACAATTATTTATTGACATCGTTACAATGCCGGGCTGCAATTTTTAATCATATGTTTTAATTTATTTAATTTAAAATATGTTCTCAATCTTAAAATAGTAGTGTCTTGTCCCTGTATATCATACTTTTCCTGATAACAAAAGAGCCATGCTGGTCATTTATGTAACTCAGTTCTGGGAAAAAATTTTAATTAAAATCAAGTGACTTTCCGGTCTAGACCACCCGATTCAATTCTAATCTGGTATTTGTTTGATCTAATCGTGCCTCCTAGGACAGACAAGGAAGGACAGACAGACAGACGACAGTAAAAATTTACAGGTGTGCAATTTTTTCAAATTGCAGCCGAATTACAAAGCTATGATGAGAAGTCAAGTATGCATTATAGACCTTTATATATAGAAACGACAATTTACTCGTATTTCTATCTCCTGCAGTAAACACTAGATCGACAACACTACCACAATCCTTTCAGATAATACAAGAATGGCGCCAGTGTTGTGTGAAACGAACGATAAATGAAAGGAAATGTTAGAAATTGAAGTATAGTACGTTATAAGATAGCCATTATTTACAATTTCTTTTTAACGTGACACTAATAACGTTAAACAAGATTGGAATTGTTATCCTAAACGAGAGTTAAATTGAAGGGGGATGCAAATTTTATATTTATTCCTCCCCTATTATAAAGAAATGGACGGATTTGATAACAACATAAGAAAACTAGATTCTAATTTTATAAAAATGAGCGGATGTATATTTATATTCTAATTATAATGATTATAATATATGGCAAATGACATTATATTAGAATCGCTGCATTACCACGTTCCTACCGAAGGCAATTTACTATAAAAAAGGAAACAAAAAATTTACTATTCCTGCCACTTAGATACACTAAAGACACTTAGATAATTATGTTTTATAATTCCAAATATAAAACGTGATTATTTAAGTGTTATAGACATTTTTCATTGATTTCTTTATGTAGATAAAAAATTTGAACTCTGTCTAAAGATGGCTAAACTGTAATTTATATTATTTTATTTGTTCGAAAGTAATTAATTGTTTTCAAGAATAAAAAAAAAGTCATCAGAATCTTTTATGGCTTTTCCTTTCCTTCTTTTCGGATGACAGAACGTCTTTGGAAACGATTATCGCTCCATCAAACATTGATGTTAAGAAACAGAACATCTGAAAGATAAGAAAGGAACTGGAGAGCTTTCAATGGAAGCCATGACAGAAAAAATAAGAATTTTAGAGACGAATTGAACTAACAACGATTATTTAACTCTAGGTACTACGTTTATTTTATTTTAAAATATTATCTAATTGGGTTTCTATTTGAAAAAAATTGTAGATCTATTGTCTCTCCTTTCTTCATCTCGAAAATGGTGTTAGTTAGATAAAAGTTAAAACTGGATAGGAGGCAATATTAACTGTATACGAACGTCCGGTGTAAACCGGAAGTCACGTGATTTTAAATTTTACCCGGAAAGAAATTAGATAGAAGACCGGCACGACTCTTTTGTTGTCAGGAAAAGTATGATGTACAGGGGCACGACACTACTAATTTGAGGTGGAGAGCATANATTAATTTACAAATACAGTAATAAATCAAACTCTTTTGGAGTAATATTTTAAGTTTAGGCCTATCTTCTTATTTAGAGTATTATTCTAACATGAATAAGATAAATAAACTTTAGTTTTATTGTTTTCATGACAGAGTACAGTACATTTATTAGCTTCATTAAAGTGTTTGATGACCGGCACGAGTCTGTTGCTAACGGGAAAAGTATAATGTACAGTACTAATTTGAGGTAGAGAGCGTATATTTTAAATTAAATAATTTAAAAATATGATTAAAAATTGCAGTCCGGCATTGTGATCTTGTCGTAATAAATAATTGATCGTTTCTATTATATCTTTATGTAACTGTAATCCACTAGTAGCATTACTATTTCTTTAATTCGTGTATCAAGATAAATATGTAAAAAGGTTTTAGCAACATCGTTTAAAAAATCTATTCCTGTTGTAAATATTTTTATCATTAAACCATCAAGATTTAAAACTTCTTAAAATTTTTAAAACTTCGGTTGTATGTATCACACTTAATGCAGAANGCTTCATTAAAGTGTTTGATGACCGGCACGAGTCTGTTGCTAACGGGAAAAGTATAATGTACAGTACTAATTTGAGGTAGAGAGCGTATATTTTAAATTAAATAATTTAAAAATATGATTAAAAATTGCAGTCCGGCATTGTGATCTTGTCATAATAAATAATTGATCGTTTAATTTACGTTCTAATTTTTTTATTCTCCTTTTTATGTTAATACACTGCAACAACTGTAAAATCACTTTAATAGGATATCGCGCGACTTTGTCGTATCGTTGTAGAATTCAAGCGGAGCCGGAAATGAACGATCCCTGTACAGTACTTGTTAGATACAGAAGAGGCGATCCTTGTGTCTAATGGACGTGGACAGACGAACTTTGCACTTGCGCTACAAAAGCGGTTATTCTCGAACCTGCCGCCCATGGGAGACACAATCATTGCATTGGTGGGATACGAAGAAACGGTTCTTGCATATACAGAACAGACATCGAAGAACATAGCAATAGATAACTATTGCTTTATTCTTATGTTTTTGTCTTTCGCGCTTATTTTCCGTTAAACGCATGCAATACTGCTTTTATTTTTGATCCGTAGGCCAAAATGTCGTTATTCGCGCCCAGTCGCACTAGAGAGCATACATGTTACTTTATTATCTTTGTACATCGAAAACGATGTCATGGACTCCTATTTTTACTTTACTGGCTCTACTATACAGAGGGAAAATATGGCAATCGGTGAAAAGACGACCCCTTAAGATTAAAAAGTTTTTGGGCTCAGAAGACATTGAGACCTCGAGAAATGCGAAAACATTCGGTTTTTTTAATGTGCATATGAAGGGGCATGATTTTGTTCACTTTCTTTCAATGTTAATAACTTCCATGCTTTTTAATAAAGAGTGAAATTTTTCATGGAGGTTTGTGTATTAGAAAGATACATGTTNGTTAAGAAACAGAACATCTGAAAGATAAGAAAGGAACTGGAGAGCTTTCAATGGAAGCCATGACAGAAAAAATAAGAATTTTAGAGACGAATTGAACTAACAACGATTATTTAACTCTAGGTACTACGTTTATTTTATTTTAAAATATTATCTAATTGGGTTTCTATTTGAAAAAAATTGTAGATCTATTGTCTCTCCTTTCTTCATCTCGAAAATGGTGTTAGTTAGATAAAAGTTAAAACTGGATAGGAGGCAATATTAACTGTATACGAACGTCCGGTGTAAACCGGAAGTCACGTGATTTTAAATTTTACCCGGAAAGAAATTAGATAGAAGACCGGCACGACTCTTTTGTTGTCAGGAAAAGTATGATGTACAGGGGCACGACACTACTAATTTGAGGTGGAGAGCATATATTTTAAATTAATTAAATTTAAAAAATATGATTAAAATTGCGTAATAAATAATTGATCGTTTCTATTATATCTTTATGTAACTGTAATCCACTAGTAGCATTACTATTTCTTTAATTCGTGTATCAAGATAAATATGTAAAAAGGTTTTAGCAACATCGTTTAAAAAATCTATTCCTGTTGTAAATATTTTTATCATTAAACCATCAAGATTTAAAACTTCTTAAAATTTTTAAAACTTCGGTTGTATGTATCACACTTAATGCAGAACGTTGTAATTTCCCTCGTGTTTCATTATTTTTTAATTTTTTAAAATAAATTATTTATTAAAAAATAAATTTGTAATCAGATTTAAAAGAACGTCAATACCGTTGGGATTGTCGTAGCGTTAATAAACATTAAAATACTAGATACAAGATTATGTCCGAATTTACAACACGCAGCAATAATATTAAAATAATTCATTAAATAAATAAATATTTTATACTTTCATAAATTTAAAAAAAATATATTACGAATAAGGTAATTTATTTATTTTAAAAATATTTTATTTTCTCTATATTTATCTTAATTTGTGCGTGACTTGAGAGTGATATAGGTATTATGTTCTTATACGATAAATATATTTTAATTATATTTTATAACATTTGTGTGTATTTTTTAAACACTTTTAATTTTTAAATATAATTTGTAGATTCAAAAGTTTGTTTTTTTTAAATAGTGAAGAAAAATTCTAACAATCATACTTATTTCTAGCATTTCAATTATACAGAAGTGACATTATAAATCAATTGTTTGGAAGGATATTTTGAAGAAAAATCGCCATTTTATATTTTAAGATTTATCTTTGTCATAAAATTTATTTAAATTATTCTCGTAATCGTTACCTACGTGATAATAGCGAAACGTGTGCAGGCATCGAGAGCTTGTATAGAGCTCGAGGCTCCATAGAACAGACTTCTTTTGTTTCTTGAAAGTCCCTTTTGATATTTTTGTTCGAACAAATAAAATATGTAGAATAATTCTTTATTAATTAAAAGTAGTCTTAAAGATCTTATTTTCTGTTAATAAAAACACACTAATTTACAGTGTTCTAATTTGCCACTGAGCTCGAAAAAATCCCTTCTCTATGGCTTTGATCGTACACTATGAAATAGTCTATTCATGGGTGTACGAATCATGGGAGTAGGGATAAATTAATAAACTATAAATGATGATAAATTTAAAATTAGTACTTGTATTATTAGTGTGAAATTTCGGGAAAATCAATCCCTCTGCCATTCTTAACCAGGGTGTTATATGCCCACGTACCTGCAGTTGCATATTAGATTTAAATAGCATCATCGTTAAAATATTACACATTTAGAGTTTTTCCTTTTAATTACCCATTAGAATAATTCATAAATTCTGAAAATAGATATTTAGATTACACATGTAAATCTTTACAGATTATGAATATCTAAAGTGGCAAAATTATAAATTATATAGACTGTATTTCAGCTTTAATTTCACCCTTTATAAGCGGGTTTAATCGATAAACGCTTAATCTTAATAGATCTTTATTGATTACAATGATTTCTTTCTCTGTAGCCATTAAATTGATTAATGTCAGTGTCATTTTAAATTCTTATTTTATAAATATTTTAAATAATTAGGTCTATATTGGTGCTACTAAAGTTCTACAAATTAGTTTCACATAACCCACGATACACAAATTCAAAATTTAAAAGATTTAATGAGTACTTTCGCTTGTTAAACTCAAGTTTCACCAGCTTTGGTGTAACAAGCGAAAGTACTCATTAAATCTTTTAAATTTTGAATTTGTGTGTCGTTGGTATATGAAACTAATTTCTGACACATAAATATTTTAAACAATATTTCTTCAAAGAAATCTCACTTTATTATTTCACAAAACTTGTATTCATTTAAAGCTCCCATATAACTATATTCAGTAACTATTTTCCCAGACCCATTTCTGTTATATAGACCTATAACAGAGGTAAAGTATGGCGAACGGTCAAAAAATGACCGTCCAAGATTTTTACATTTTTGGACAGGGGATCTTGGAACGTCGAAAAGTGAAAAAAAATTCGGGTTTTTTTTATGTATGTGTGGATGTTAGTGTTTGTGTGGGGGGCACGATTTCTCTTTGAAGCTTAATAACTCCTGTGCTTTTTGTCGAAAATTCCTGAAATTTTGCAGTGAAATTTGTTTATTAAAGGGACTGATGCTGTTAAATTTTGGTAGTTATAGGTCAATGGGGTGGAGAGATAGAGGGGAAAATCGTGTATCATCTCGATGGGGGTAGGACTTAATGACGATTTTACTCGTTATTAGCATATATATATATATTTTATAAAACTCATCTCTACCCTTAAAATTAATCTTTTTGCCAATTTGTAATAATTAAAAATATAAAAAGTTTTTAAATAAAATATCATACTAGATACTAGATGGCGCCATCAAAATTTTAAAATGTTACCTGGAAAGTTAAGCAACTCGTTGATGAATTTTTTAAAATATTAAATATATTTACAATATTTAAAAATTTAAACTATAGTTTCGAATTATTTCAAATTTTTATTTCATTCGAGAATAGCTNTTTTATCTAATAATTTTTTAATACTATTAGTTTGTGATACATAATATATTATTTTTTCTGCCATAATAACTAACTTTTTTCTGTACCCCTAAACAACCTATCGCGTACCCCTAGGGGTACGCGTACCACAGGATGGGAATCGCTGCTGTATAGTATAACAGAACGGGAAAGTAAAAATTAAGCAGGTTCTGGCCGCCTTTCTAGAAGTTTGTGCGTGTAAATTAGGAAAAAAATTGAAAAGCTTTTGAAATTTTGATTTAAATATTGAATTGATTATTATGTTTTCTCCCTTTAACAATAGCAAAATAATACTCACTCTTAAAAAATAATTGTATATTCAATAACTGTAATTTGGAAAACATTTTGTTAAGTATGTTTTTGGATTAATAATAGAAAATGAAACAAAATAAGATATCATAAAAGGGGATTTGTAATATTGACATTTACATTAAAGTGTAAAAGAAAGTAAAAGTTTAATTAGGCTATTGTTATTCAAAACAAGTTATCGATAGAAAGTCTTATGAACATTAAATTTAAGCCAATTGATATAGTTTAAGCTTAATTCTCTCTAATTTATTAGATATTTTAATGATCATATTAAGAATTTTATAGGGTTAATCTTTCCATTGTTTTAATTTTAATATTTTGAGAATTATAAACAATAGAAATTTTCAGAAATTTGAAAGAAAGAATTTCAAATTTTTAAAAATTTCTATTGTTTATAATTGTGATTCTATTTATTTCGTACATTTATTATGAAGTAACTTTTAAAGAATTTTTTATTTTATTTTATTTTTATTTTAACGTTCAGAAAATGCTAAGTCAACAATAGAAACATATTTGTAAAGTAAATCGATGATGCCGATTCTAATGCTGACCATTCTTTAATCTAATTGAATGTAACTTAAAACTTAACCTCACCAACTAAATTTTTAACCATTGAAAGAAGAGAAATATTAAAACGAACAATTATTTATTGACATCGTTACAATGCCGGGCTGCAATTTTTAATCATATTTTTAATTTTAAAATATTTGCTCTCTACCTCAAGTAGTGTCTTGCCCCTGTACATCATACTTTTCCTGTTAACAACGGAGTCGTGCTGGTTATCTTACTTCATTCAGGAAAAAATGTTTGAATTGAAACCATGTGATTTCCGGTTTACACCGGAAATTCTTACATAATTAATCAGAACCACCTGCTCCTAAGCTTTCCGTATCTAGTCTCGACTTTCATCTAACACTGTTTTTCAGATTAAGAACAGACAAACAGACGGATGACAATGGGCATTTATACGTCTACAATTTTTTCAAATTGCAGTTTAAATACATTTATTGTAATTTCCCCCTCCAAACTTAATTACTGAGTAATCGGCTTTCTATAGTATTCTTCTCATATTTTATTAATAATATAATAACTATAAATCATCTGGAACAAATTTTTAATAAATCATTAAAAATGTTACCATTAAAAAAATTAAAATGTTTTATTAATATAATTTTATAATCGAATATAGTGTCTAATTTATTTAAAATTGTATAAACATGAGCAAAAGTTGTCTTCTGTAGATGAAAAAAATAGTGTCCGAGTAACATTATCAATACATATGGAAAGTATCGAAACTTGTTAAAATTTCTATCGTGAATTCAATCGAAGTTATTTACGTTCACATAAATAAATATATAACATGGAATCAATATTCTCCGACTACATTAATATTTTATAACATTTCTGGCAATATATTTCTTAAAATAAATTTAAAGTAGCTTAGAAAAGTTTTAACAAGGATCTATGGCTTCTGGCTTTAATTTGATTTCGTGTAATTATGATTTATTCGAATATTTAATTAATTACGTATAAATAATGATGTGATACCTGGAACGAATTGAAATTTTGTAAAAATTGTTTGAAAAATAATTAGTTTTTTCATTCATAAATGCGTACAAATAAATTTCCTTCTTCTCCTATCATTAATAAACATTATTGATATACAGATCTTGTGATATTAATAGATTTATTTACTTATTAAAGAAGAAAGAGAAGGAAGAAAGATGAAGGAAGAAGGACTGCAATTTCCAAAGGAGGATGAAGAGGATTTGGCTGCAATTTTCAAATTGCAGACCTATAGATTCCCATTCTCGTTTGTCTGTCTGTCTGTCCGTCCTTCTTTAATCTCGAGAACGGAGTTAGATGAAATTCGAGACCAGATATGGAAAGTTTAAAGACTAGAGGTTCCGATAATCTATTACACGAACTTCCGGTCTAGACCGGAAGTCACGCAATTTTTTAAAATTAAAAGTACATTTATTGATTATTAATTATATTTATAGACTTAAATTTATGTTTAAACATAAAAAAACATTATAAACAATATGCATCTTATATTGATTAATAATAAAATCTTAAAACAACCGAACACAGGATTATCTACCAATATTTGCAATTGTATTATGAATTATTATGTAGACAAGGATCAGACACCAAATAAGAAAGTTCATCTGTTGACATTATTACCTGCACTAAACAGCACTTTCACCGGAAATCAATAGAACAGATACTAATTGAAAGGAATAGTAGTTATAACAGCATACAGAGTGATTCTGTTTATCTTTACAAGGATTTATTTTATTTTCGGTGCTGTTTCTGATCGATATTCCTCTTTTCTGCTTGAACCAAACAAACGTTTCTCTCTGATATTAATTAAGGAAATATAACTAATTTAAATATCATTAGCATTAGACTTGGCAGTGTATCAATTAACAGTAACAGAAACGTTTGAACAATATTCTAATTCTTTTCTCGTAATGATAAACAATTTGAATTTCTCGCAAAAATCGTTAAAAATCATATTTGCATATTATTATTAATTTCTTAATCTTAAAAATTTTTAACGAGTAAATATTTATTTCGATCG
Organism: Centruroides sculpturatus; assembly: GCF_000671375.1. Taxonomy (NCBI): domain Eukaryota; kingdom Metazoa; phylum Arthropoda; class Arachnida; order Scorpiones; family Buthidae; genus Centruroides; species Centruroides sculpturatus. Next base: position 566,800 of record NW_019384755.1, on the reverse strand, counting down.
TTAATTTGATAATATTTTATTTCGTTTTCAACGTTAATTATAATAATATATCTATCGAATGCCTCGAAATGGATTACGACGAGTTATTTTAAATGATGCGAAGCTCCTTTCCTATAACTTTATACTGTACAATACAAATTCTGGGATCCTTATTAGTACTTACTACTGTACATCGAGTATCGACAAACATGTGAGTAGTAGTCGGTCAAATGGAATTTTCTGGGTTTATTCACGTTTGTAACACCTAAATAGAGGCCAGTTTCCCATAGAAAGTCCTCCCAGGAGGCATCCTCTCTTGGTACTTGTATGTCGTCTACGTGTCGCGTTAAAATTGCGAAGCCCTGGATAAAAGTCTAGATTGTCTGTGCCTAAAACAACCACTGATTATTGATATACAATGCTAACTGTAACCTCAGTAACTGTTCTCGATGATTTATAAATTATTCTTACTAGTTAACATCTCTGTCATTAACAAAATTATTACTGGATTAATTATTGCTTTAAAGATAAATTCTTAGAAATATTAGTTTTTCTTTATTAAAATTTTTGCTTGTTCGATGTCAATTCTTTCTCAATTGAGAATAAAGTATATTAATTCGCAAAGGATAAAGTATCAACGATTATTCCTTAATTTAGAATTCGTATTCCTTTGTGACTTCAGTTCAATTATTGTTCGCATTTTCCATACATAATATTTTCTATCACTGGAGAATTTAAATTAAATAAAATATATTTGATTTCTAACAAATAGATTAGAAATAAATGAAAATCATTTAAAATCTGACCCTACTGGAGATATGAAACACGACCCACTCTATCTCCCCATCCCGTCGACCTTTATTTACCAAAATTTAATAGCATCAATCCCACTAATAAACGAACTTCCCCGCAAAATTTCAGAAAATTTCGACAAAAATCACAGGAGTTACTAAGTTACAAAGAGGGAGAACAATTTCGTGTCCCCCCACACATTAACATCCATACATACAGAAAAAACCCGGGAATATTTTTGTATTTCTTGACGTTTCAAAGTCTCCCGAGTCCAAAAATCTAAAAATTTTGGTGGAAATATTTTACTTTGCCCATCTTATAGAGAATCAGAACGTTCGTAGTAAGGAAAATTAACGTCATCGCATTCAATATACAACGTGTCTCCATCCAAAATAATGTACACACTCTTTGGTTGTTAATTACTTCTACGTTTATTTTCTTTATTTTAATTCAAATAATTTTATAATTTAGAGTAAATGTTAGAATAAAACGACATTATCTACTTCTAAGAGAAATTTAACCGAAGAAGAAAAGACGTTACAGAATAATCATATTTTTAATTTAATTTAAAAATACTCTCCACCTTAAATTAGAAGTGTCTTGCTCCTGTACGTCATACTTTTCCTTTTAACAATAGAGTCGTGTTGGTCATCTATCTAACATTTTACAGGGGAAAATTTTTGAATTACAATACTGTGACTTCCAGTAAAATTCAGAAGTTCATGTATAGTTAATCGGGGCCTCCTATCCCTACAATTTCCATATCCTATCTCAGCTTTCATCTATCTAACTCCTTTCTTGAGATTAAGGAAGGACAGATAAACAGACGGATGACAGTGGGAAGATATAGGTCTACAATTTTTTCCAATTGAAGCCTAATTAGAAGCTAATAAGATGTGCACACTTTTGGACATTATGTTTTAAATCGAAACCACGCGATAAAATTAAACTGAAAATATCACTTTTATATTTTTCAATAACCCATTGACTGTGGTATAATCATAATAGTTATAACTCTAAAATTTACTTTTATTTACGATGAAGCTCGTTTTTTTTATGATTTTGTACTTTGGAAATTGTGAGTTGAATTCATTTTTATCGTGATATACTAACACAATTGAACTATGGCCGACAGAATTTGCATTAGCAAATTTATACTAGCGAATCTTATTGTAGATCAAACACGCTCTGTTTGATGTACAATAAGATTCGCTGGTACAAGTGAGAATAGGAACCAGGTTCGACCTGTATTATTCATAAAAAATTGCAAGGATACAGATTGAATTGAAACCCGGATCCCTCATGGCAGTGGGATTACCAAGAGGCCATTCAGCAGAGTTCAACGATCGTGATAATTCTACGTCTACAATACGATTTTTCTGAATATTATTGAACATAAAAATAAGTTTTTGTTATATTTTATTTTCTGAACCTTCTTACAATACAGGAAAAGGAAAAAAAAAAAAAAAGCTATTTTCTATTAAATTTTTGTACGTGAATATATAGAAATAAACTATATTTTAATCTTCTTAAAGTTAAAAATTTTTAATCTTCTTAATAAGCTTATTGTTTAATTCTTGTTACATTTCTATTTTTTTTAAAGAAAATATTTTGTTAAATTTTCTATTGTTTAAATTTAAATAAGTTTCAGAAATAAGCATTTTAAATTGTACTGAATACAATTTCAGAAAAAACAACTTTTTAAAATTGTTTTAAGCAAATGAAAATGCAAGAAACGTAACTTATTAAGGAAAATCGATCTTTAGAATTTATTCAATACCAACTCAGTTCAATATATCGATGGATTTTCAAAGGTAGACTTTAAAAATATCGATCAATTATTGATGAATGGCTCAGAACAACGCAAAAAGAAGATATTGCAAGACTTTACTCAATTATTTACAATTTTCTCGTCTATTTTTATTCATTTTTTTGATAATTTTCTTAATATTTAATTGACATTTATTAACGAGTAATCGATTACTTCTATAGTATATTTATATATAATTAGTCATGTGTATCCAACTTTTATTAGCATTGCTTGTACAAGTATCCATATGACGTTTCCTCCTCTCTCTCTTCACACTCAAATCTATCATATTAATAAATTTAGTTTGTCAGAAATATCTTTTATATACGACTATATGTTTGATTTTAGGGAGGATTTTGGAAAATGCGTCCAAAAATGACGCATTCGATGGCATTTTTGGGCGCAGTTTCGATATCTCAGACGTCAATAATGCTTGAATGTAAGAGCGAGTCGGTTGGAAATTCTTACCAACTCTATCAATACTTCGAAACGATCGCATTTATGGTATAGTGAAAGGTATGCAGAGGTAATTTGTTTTTCCCTTAAGTCAATAAAGTTGATGATGATGGCATAGTGAAAACCATTAGAAACCAACTGTATTATTTATACTGCAACATAAGGATATTTTACAATTTCTTAAAGGTAAAAATGTAAAAATATATACCAGTTTCCGAGCCATTATGACGTATTTTACAGAAAGAAAGAAATTTTATTACAAGTAATTTTGAAAATAATAAAGTTCTCCTGAAATTAATTAAACTTTTGGTTTANCAATGGGGTGGAGAGATAGAGGGGAAAATCGTGTATCATCTCGATGGGGGTAGGACTTAATGACGATTTTACTCGTTATTAGCATATATATATATATTTTATAAAACTCATCTCTACCCTTAAAATTAATCTTTTTGCCAATTTGTAATAATTAAAAATATAAAAAGTTTTTAAATAAAATATCATACTAGATACTAGATGGCGCCATCAAAATTTTAAAATGTTACCTGGAAAGTTAAGCAACTCGTTGATGAATTTTTTAAAATATTAAATATATTTACAATATTTAAAAATTTAAACTATAGTTTCGAATTATTTCAAATTTTTATCTCATTCGAGAATAGCTACCATTGGTGGAATAGATAAAACCACTAAACACTAGTGGTCGTTGGTTTGCGCCACGTGGAGTTTTCCGGATTTTCTTCACGTGTCTAGAACTTAAATAGGACCGGTTTTCCAAAGAAAGTCCCCTGGAAAATCGCCCACGTGTTGCGTTATTTTATTCCAACGATCCAATCCAGTCGTGAATAATTGAACAATATGTTTTATATTTCCTTCTTTAAGAAATATCGAAAGAGAATGATTTTAGTTCTTATTCATATCGCGATAGAATATTTATGATTCGCACTATACTATGTTATTACAGGCCTAATTGAAAGAGACTCGCAGTATTGACAATTGGAAAGGATAGAATTTACTTTGAGACAAAAATCATGAATGAATTATTTTTTATTACGTGTCATCACGTTATCAGAATTAATAGATGAATCCAATTATATGATAATGTGTTTAACTAATCTATTGAAGACAGCGCTTATGATATATTACTATGTTGTTATCTACAACCAGTAAATAAACAAAGGTCAATTTAGGTAAATTAAATATTAATTATAATGAATTTGTTTAACGCGATTACATGGCATTTGTTTTCTTGAGGTGCTGAATTTATTTATAAACTTTTGAAGTTTATTACTCAAACTTTTATTAATTAAATGGAAAATATTGTTACCACAGATGCAATTTTACGATTTTATAAAAGGTAAATGTATTATTTAATTATTTTAAATCTGATTTTTATTTTGTTTAAATAATAAGGTGAGTGGAGTGATAGGATAAGTTAACGCAACACACGGACGATCTGTCAAGGGGATTACCACCCTAGAGTACTTTCTATAGGGAAACTGGCCCTATTTAGGTGTTAGACACGTGCAGAATACCCGGAAAAATCCACGTGACCAACCGTTGGTCATGCGCAAACCCGAAGCTAACTACTGTTGTGATTTTATTCACTCGACTACTGGTGGGCACGCATTAACCTGAGTACGTAATGTATAAATTGCTAACAATTCCTTACAATTTTTACTGGCGTAGCCAAGAGATAAAGAGCTATAAGAGCTATAATCTCACGAAAAAAATTTAATAAAAAAATTGCTAACAATTCCTTACAATTTTTACTGGCGTAGCCAAGAGATAAAGAGCTATAAGAGCTATAATCTCACGAAAATAATTTAATAAAAAATTTAATAAAAATTTTTTGAATGTAATTTTTATTTGCCTTTAGATAACATTCCATTATCTATTAAATCATTTTAGAGTATTATTTGTTAGCAGTACCTTAATCAGTAAGAAAACTGATTCCTGTTCTCCAGTGTTCATCGAAAGTTCACCAAGCACCAAACATCAAAATTTGCTAGAAAATTTTCATTGTGAAATTACGTACCCCTTTGAAGAATCAAATTCTGTAGTGAGTGTTCTATCATAACTATAATTGTAACTAGGGTTGCCACCTGTCCGGGTTTGACCAGGAGACTCCGGGATTGAGTGAGTTATCTCCGGCCTCCGTGGTTAATTAATATTTCTCCGGGTTGTGCAAGTTGAAATGAATATGTACAAAATTATATGCAAACCGTCGCATATATTTCTTTCCCTGTGTACCGAATTACTAGTGTGGTAGTCGTTGGCTTAAAGGCATAAATAGCATTACATAACAAACGGTCTGTTGGACCCTCAAAAAAAAATATATACATATATAAGTATATATATATTTTTTGAATTTAAAAAACATCCAAAAATAATATATATATATATTATTTTTGGATGTTTTTTAATTCAAAAATTTTTACCCGCACAAAAAAATTTTATCGCGATTTTCATCAACCTTTAATGACGTACGATTAACACTTAATTGTTTTTTACAGGATTTATATAAATAAAAAATATTGAAAAAAATAAAAAAAAAAACTGTATATGTATGCATATGGGGTTTTTTTTGGTTTCTTAAATCTCTGGGCGAGACTAAGTTCTGAGGTGGCAACCCTAAGCGTGACTCTGTAGTGAGATTATTTCCTGAGGTGTAGAAAGGACAAGATGAAGACACTTCTGAAACAGAAGGTTTCAGAAGTGTCTTCATCTTGAATTTTGTCTGTCTGAAACCTTTTTATAAATTTTCTGTTCTTTTCCTGCCATTATAGGCAGATCTGGTTTATTTTTCTAGCAGTCCTTAACATTTTAATGTTTTTTTTTGCACTTGTCCTAACATATATGAATTCTCTTAAAGGTGCTAATTTGTCAGGTTTTCTTCTCTCCCGATGATTGGATTTATCATCAAAACATTACACGCATGATACGAGGGGTGTTCAAAAAGTATCGGACCTTTGGTCGGCAAAAATACATTTATTGATTTTGAGGTACAAAACCCTAATTCCCTTCAAAGTAGTCTTCTTGGTAATGTATACACTTCTCCCAGCGCTCCTGCTATTGCTGGAAACACTGCTGGAACGCATCTTTTGGAATGGCCATCAGCCAGTCCGTCGCATTCCGCATGATGTCTTCTCTTGACTAAAATCGGGTTCCTTTTAGTGGCATTTTCAGCTTGGGAAATAGCCAAAAGTCACACAGAGCGTGACGAACCACAGGAATGTTGTATTTGGCAACGAAAGTCCGAATCAGATGTGCAGAATGGGTGGGTGCATTATCATGATGGAGCTGCCAAGTTTTGGTTGACCACAGATCCAGTTGTTTGCATCACACAGCATCACAAAGACGATGAAGGACCTCCTGTTAGTACTCCTTTGCAACGGTTTGGTCTTGTGGTGCATACTCACAATACGCCATCCCACGGGAGTTGAAAAAACTGTCAACATGACCTTGACATTGCTGCGGACCTGCCAATCTTTTTTTGGCCTCGAGGATCGTCCCTGAAAGCCTGCTGAATCTTGCGAATGGTTTCCGCTTGAGTATTGCCAAGGTTTTGGCAAAATTTCAGTCATTTTCCAACTTAGTGGAATCCGACGAGCACTCACTACATGTCCTCACTCATAGGCCGACTGCCAGAGACAGACGCTTCCTGCAGGCGGGAAAAAATTCAGGACTGTGCATGACTGTCCCCTCCNTAGAAATATTAGTTTTTCTTTATTAAAATTTTTGCTTGTTCGATGTCAATTCTTTCTCAATTGAGAATAAAGTATATTAATTCGCAAAGGATAAAGTATCAACGATTATTCCTTAATTTAGAATTCGTATTCCTTTGTGACTTCAGTTCAATTATTGTTCGCATTTTCCATACATAATATTTTCTATCACTGGAGAATTTAAATTAAATAAAATATATTTGATTTCTAACAAATAGATTAGAAATAAATGAAAATCATTTAAAATAGTGTCATATTTATTAGTTGAAATTTTAATTTTTAAAAGTAATTTAAAATTTTAACAGCTTAACATATAGAAATTCTGACTTAAAGATCGGTTTATCGTCGGTTATAAGTTAATAATAATAAATTCAAAATATTAATTTTATAATAATATTTTCAATAATTACAAATATTAAATTATAATTTAAAAATAGATTTATACCTTGATTATAATTATAAAATATCATGATAAGATTTAAGAATCTGATCTCGTGTTTGTAGGTTGTTTCTTCTCACAACTGCGAATCTAAAAATTTTGGTGGAAATATTTTACTTTGCCCATCTTATAGAGAATCAGAACGTTCGTAGTAAGGAAAATTAACGTCATCGCATTCAATATACAACGTGTCTCCATCCAAAATAATGTACACACTCTTTGGTTGTTAATTACTTCTACGTTTATTTTCTTTATTTTAATTCAAATAATTTTATAATTTAGAGTAAATGTTAGAATAAAACGACATTATCTACTTCTAAGAGAAATTTAACCGAAGAAGAAAAGACGTTACAGAATAATCATATTTTTAATTTAATTTAAAAATACTCTCCACCTTAAATTAGAAGTGTCTTGCTCCTGTACGTCATACTTTTCCTTTTAACAATAGAGTCGTGTTGGTCATCTATCTAACATTTTACAGGGGAAAATTTTTGAATTACAATACTGTGACTTCCAGTAAAATTCAGAAGTTCATGTATAGTTAATCGGGGCCTCCTATCCCTACAATTTCCATATCCTATCTCAGCTTTCATCTATCTAACTCCTTTCTTGAGATTAAGGAAGGACAGATAAACAGACGGATGACAGTGGGAAGATATAGGTCTACAATTTTTTCCAATTGAAGCCTAATTAGAAGCTAATAAGATGTGCACACTTTTGGACATTATGTTTTAAATCGAAACCACGCGATAAAATTAAACTGAAAATATCACTTTTATATTTTTCAATAACCCATTGACTGTGGTATAATCATAATAGTTATAACTCTAAAATTTACTTTTATTTACGATGAAGCTCGTTTTTTTATGATTTTGTACTTTGGAAATTGTGAGTTGAATTCATTTTTATCGTGATATACTAACACAATTGAACTATGGCCGACAGAATTTGCATTAGCAAATTTATACTAGCGAATCTTATTGTAGATCAAACACAGCTCTGTTTGATGTACAATAAGATTCGCTGGTACAAGTGAGAATAGGAACCAGGTTCGACCTGTATTATTCATAAAAAATTGCAAGGATACAGATTGAATTGAAACCCGGATCCCTCATGGTAGTGGGATTACCAAGAGGCCATTCAGCAGAGTTCAACGATCGTGATAATTCTACGTCTACAATACGATTTTTCTGAATATTATTGAACATAAAAATAAGTTTTTGTTATATTTTATTTTCTGAACCTTCTTACAATACAGGAAAAGGAAAAAAAAGCTATTTTCTATTAAATTTTTGTACGTGAATATATAGAAATAAACTATATTTTAATCTTCTTAAAGTTAAAAATTTTTAATCTTCTTAATAAGCTTATTGTTTAATTCTTGTTACATTTCTATTTTTTTTAAAGAAAATATTTTGTTAAATTTTCTATTGTTTAAATTTAAATAAGTTTCAGAAATAAGCATTTTAAATTGTACTGAATACAATTTCAGAAAAAACAACTTTTTAAAATTGTTTTAAGCAAATGAAAATGCAAGAAACGTAACTTATTAAGGAAAATCGATCTTTAGAATTTATTCAATACCAACTCAGTTCAATATATCGATGGATTTTCAAAGGTAGACTTTAAAAATATCGATCAATTATTGATGAATGGCTCAGAACAACGCAAAAAGAAGATATTGCAAGACTTTACTCAATTATTTACAATTTTCTCGTCTATTTTTATTCATTTTTTTGATAATTTTCTTAATATTTAATTGACATTTATTAACGAGTAATCGATTACTTCTATAGTATATTTATATATAATTAGTCATGTGTATCCAACTTTTATTAGCATTGCTTGTACAAGTATCCATATGACGTTTCCTCCTCTCTCTCTTCACACTCAAATCTATCATATTAATAAATTTAGTTTGTCAGAAATATCTTTTATATACGACTATATGTTTGATTTTAGGGAGGATTTTGGAAAATGCGTCCAAAAATGACGCGTTCGATGGCATTTTTGGGCGCAGTTTCGATATCTCAGACGTCAATAATGCTTGAATGTAAGAGCGAGTCGGTTGGAAATTCTTACCAACTCTATCAATACTTCGAAACGATCGCATTTATGGTATAGTGAAAGGTATGCAGAGGTAATTTGTTTTTCCCTTAAGTCAATAAAGTTGATGATGATGGCATAGTGAAAACCATTAGAAACCAACTGTATTATTTATACTGCAACATAAGGATATTTTACAATTTCTTAAAGGTAAAAATGTAAAAATATATACCAGTTTCCGAGCCATTATGACGTATTTTACAGAAAGAAAGAAATTTTATTACAAGTAATTTTGAAAATAATAAAGTTCTCCTGAAATTAATTAAACTTTTGGTTTAAAAAAAATTGAGATATTGAGATAAACTATGTTATAGCCTATATTTTTAACATTATTACTGATAAATTTAATAATCATTTTAAAAATCTTTTTGTATTTTTTTAAATAAAATAATATATTCTACGCGTAGTTTTTACAGTTTTGGTAATTTTAAATGGGATTGTAAAATTGATAGGATTTGGCAATGCAAGATGTGGAGATCTGCCAAGGGAGAGGACTTTCTACGAGAATATGGCCCGTATTTAGGTATCAGACACGTGAATAAAACACAGAAAACTTTACACGGCTAGCCCGTTGGTGATGCGCGAACCCGTGATTAACTAGTTCTACTAATGTTTAGTGTTTTATTCATTCGGCTAATTTTATAGATTCACATACCAGTGGCCGAGCGAACATAACCATTGAACACTGGTCAATGGTTATGTTCAATGATGGTCGTGAGTTCGCACCCCATCAACGGGCTTGTTACATAGAGTTTTCTGGATTTTCTTCCTTTGTCTAACTTAAATAGAGCCAGTTTCCCATAGAAAGTCCTTCCGGGTGATAATCCCCTTGAACAGATCACCCATTTGTTGCGTTGCCTTATCCCATCAATTCTATAATAGACTCTTGACATTAACACTAAATCAAATCGACTAGGTAACTTTAATACTTAAAAACTAGCGAAAAAAATTATAATGTGATTTATAAATCCAATTTTAAGCTATTTACTTACGTCTGTCCTTTTCTAATTTTAACGCTGCCAGTCATTTAAATATAAAGCAATGAGCCCTTTCACGGCATAATTGACAAACCAAATTTAATTATATACATATGATTTTATTTATATAAATAATTATAATTAATTTAAATATAAATTTAGAAAAATTTTAAATAAACAGGTGTCATTATACGTAAGTTCTAATTGTAAATACGTAATAAATGAAAAATATAAACATTGTTTTACTTTATTAACCTATATTATGTTAATTAAAATTGAAATTTTATGTTATTGTAATTAAACTAAACATATTTATTGTTGGGTAAACGATTTTGTTTTTATATTAATCCACTTTAATCTTTGACAGTTTGAATTTTCTTAATGATTGATAGTAAACTAAGCTTTAAAAAAATAACAATAAAGTTATTTGAATATTTATCAGAAGAAAACTTTCTTACTTTTATTTCTATCTTACTTTTTTGTCTAGAATCGTGACTCAAAACGATATTTTTAAACTGCTAACAGGAATAATACGTAATAATGCAGCGTGGAAAGAGGATTTAAGGAAGTGCTCTCCAACTTCATCTGTCTTCGTTAACATGACAATTTAATATTTCAAAAACAGCTATCTTAGTCTCAAGAACTCCAATCGATACGAGATAAGTAAAGTTTGTAGAAGTTCAAGTGCCTGAGAATAGAAGGAAATAATTAATACCGACTACCACTTAAAAATTTCGACAAGTTTTACCACTTCATTTTACGAAGATAGGAGTTAAATTATGCAATTAACATTCGCTTGTTCAATATATGTATAAAAGATAAATAAATAATAAAATCAAGAGAAAAAACATTATTGTGACATCTATGCTGCAATTTTTAATCATATTTTTAATTTATTTAATTTAAAATATATGCTATCCACTTCAAATTAGTAGTGTCTTGCCCCTGTACATCATACTTTTCCTGACAACAACTATGTAACTCCATTCTAGAAAAAAATTTTGAATTGAAATTACCTGACTTCCGGTTTATATCGGAAGTTCGTATAAAGTTAATCGGGCTTCCTTCCCCTAAACTTTCCATATCCGGTCTCAGATTTCATCTATCTAACACCGTTCTCGAGATTAAAGAAGGCGAGACGGACGGACGGACGACAGTAGGAATTCATAGATATACAATTTTTTAAAAATTGCAGAAAAATGACGGGCAGACAGAAAGAAATTTCTATAGAAGAGAGAGAGAGAAAGAGAGACATTTACTAAATAAATAAATTTTCTAAAAGGGATAAAAATATAATGGAAAACAAAACGCATTAAATAACGGAAATTGCATGTTGGCGAGAAACTTCTTAAGAAAAATCGTTTATTTAAGAAAAGAATTTCATCATACAAGAATATTATCGAGCAATATAAGAAATGAGTTTGATTACAACAGAGGAAAAAAAAAATAGAAAAAAAATAAAGTGTGGAGTATAAAAACATCGATTTACATTATTAAATTCTTTTAATTTTACCGAATAAATTCTTTCTGTTTTTAATGTTTACAAATACAGACAGAAAGTCTCTACATTTATCAATAATTGTTTTGGTAAAGTTTCTTTAAAATCCATTCATTAACACTATTCTACCGATGCGTTTTTTGTTTATTTTTCTGTCCTCTTCTAATGAGGTACATTGAAGATTCAAGAATTCTTTAAAAGATTTGTTAAAAAATAATTTTATTTAATGATTATTTAAAAAGTTGAGAGTATAGTAAACTTGCATTTCGTGTAAATTGTTTACATTAATTTTTATATAAACAATTTACATGTTTACTGTACTTTTGATGCACGTTAAACACGAATATGCCCAGTAACTATATGTTAGAATGGATCTTGTTTCACCCAAAAATAATTTTAATTTTTTTCTGTGATGATCCGATATAGAAATTTCAGGTTGGAGACGGAGTTAACAAAGAAAAATTGATATAAATTATGTAAAAACTGTAAAAATTCGTATAATATATGTAAATAATGATAGAGATGAGAAGATTTTACACATAAAAATAAAAAATTTATAATAAATTTTTTTACTGTAGTTACAATAATTTCACTGTTTACACACCAAATCAGATATTTTAAAGTGTAAAGAACTTTTCAGATAATATATTTAATGAATAATGTTTAAAAAAAATAACGTTTGTTCTGTTAGTTCATTCTCTACAATAAATAAATAATAACCTTACTAAAATTTCTCATAAATTATTAAAATACTGAGAACGAATATATTTTTTACAAGTGCCACGAAGTAATCATTAAAGCTATCGCAGTTTCCATTAGTTATTGGCATCTAAGTTTTCAGATATGAAGCATCTTAACAGATGTTATATATTTCTTATGGCTTTTTTCCCCCTTTCTGATATCATTAAAGTTTTATTTTTGCACATTTAACGATAAAATAACACGATCACAAGCTGACGTTAGAAGAACATTAAATATTTTTCGTATCAATCCATCATTTAGATTAACTTTCTGCTTGAAAAGTATATACTTTTCGACTTGTCATTGTGACTAAACTTTCTTTTCTTCTATTGATCTGGAAAATGTTAGCAAGTTGTATGCATTATTTATGTTTACTGTCTTCAGTAAATATCAGAAATTGAATGAATAATCGAAGATTTCATACATCTTCCATCATCAACTTAAAAAAACATTTTTAAATACTTATCGACGATTAATCTTATTTGTTTTTAATTTAATTAAGTCAAAGAAAAATAAATTAGAAAATAAAATATTTAAAACTTTTTTAAAGTATAATAATAATTCTTATTACAACTTTACCGTAGAATGAAAAATTAATTAGTGTAAATTAATATAAAATACCTATAAAAATTATTCATTATCTGTTAAATATTTTATCTAAAATCTTTAAGATATTTATAAGAAAACAGATTAAGAGTTTGGCTCAACAGATTTTTTTTTAAAATAGGATCAAACATCATGCAGCTGTAAATTATGCATTTGGCTCACAATAATGCAAGCTTAGTAGGAATTTAAATGAGGCAATTACAAAATCCTTTAATTCTTTAATTGAATTTGCACACGTTATTTAAATTTAATAGGATAAAACCAAGTTCAAAATTATAATTATTTTTAAAAATCTGACATTTTTTCCCCTCAATTGTATTTCAACGATAAAATAATTTACAAAGCTCCACAGAAATGATATATTAAGTTATATTTTTTTGTACGAGATTATTCTATTTATATTAGTTTTTGATCAGCTTCTCTATGATTTCTATTCAAATAGAAAGTTAAAAGTAAATGTCATTTTCCAATTATTTGATTAATAAAACATCAACGTAAACCAATTTAAAATGAATAAAAGTTGTTAAATTTTCATATTTTTCTGCATTTTATCAATTTATTTTATGCAAAACTTGACTATTTAATAGGTAAATTAGTCATATTTACCAATATAAGTCTAGCAAACAAAGATTTTCATATCCTTTTGCGCTAATCAATTAAGAAGTGAAGCAATAAAATGTAATTTTCCATTAAAGATAATGGAAGATGTTTAAATCTTGTTTGTCCATTAACAAAAGATAGGTAAATTGTTTTATCCTTTGATAGAAACAACTGAAGAAACTGCGCTTATGGTTAATATTTAAATTATTATTATTATTTTCGAATTGATAAATTTCGTATCGAAAGTTGACGACGTGAGAAATGTTCTTGGTGGACTTGAAATTTCGGAAAGTAAGCTAAATGGTGGATGGTCGATGACAGACGTTGCCAGTAGCAACAGAATCTCCTCTATCATGACGTCATTGTATGTCGTCCAATGACTAGGCAATTTCTAAGCATGGAAGAAAGGTGTGTTGACATTATTTAGTTGGCTTTCCAACAGTTCGGTAAAAGGCAGAGAAGGCGTCATCACGAAACATGAGCTGTCTTCAGACATGGATTTAGAAAATTTACATTATGCAGATGAAACGGAAGATCCATACGAGGTGGTCCTGCTGCCAGAAAATATACCGTCTGAGAATCGTCTCTCACCTTGTCACGCTGTCCATCTACCCACAGGTAAGAATTATAAAGTTTTTCTTATTCGATTATTTTTTTCTATTACGTTTAAATTAAAAAAAAATCAACCGAAAATTAATTTTTAAACTATAGATTAGAAAATTTTCCACAGTTTTAAGTATAAAACTATACGAATTCTAAGTTGTTTAGGGCACAAACAGACGAAATTTATAAACCAAAATAGAAAAAAATAATAATAATTCGAGAATTTTAAAGGTAATAAAACCTACAACAATCTTATATTCGGTCGTAAAATCTTAGCAGAAAATAAAATCGAATCTTTGGCCATATCATAAAAATGTAGACATCAAAAAGTGAATTGAAGAATAAGTTCAACGGCATAAAATTTTTAGAAACTGCCCTTTCAACGTGTTTAAATTCAAAATTCTATCTACTATTCAATTTTATAAAAAATTCGATCAAGTGTACAGCTTAAGTAATTCAAGTTATCTCTACCTTAAGTAAGATTTTTAATACTAGAAACGATTTTTCTAGCATTTTCTAGCACCTTTGCCATTTTCGAAATAATAGAAAATTTAATATAAATTTAATTAGACAGAATTAAAGTATCTAAAGGTTGTAACAAATTAAAGAAAAGACCAAATTAAGAACTGACAAAGAAAACGTTGCCAAGGAAAACCGCATCTCTACACGGTTTAATTGAGTAAAACCGGTTAATTTATAAATAAATGAACTTTAAACATGACAAAAAATATTAATTAAAACGTTAATAAAAATATAAATGTGTAGAGACAAGGAAAAAAATGATTTATTTTTGAAGTATTTGTGTTTAGATGATGAGAACGGCACGCATGTTGCATACATTATACAAAGATGGAGCAAGGGGAGGAAGGAAAAAAAGATACACGAGAGAGAATAAATATTTGAGAGATTTTCAAGATGTAGTAGTACAGTTTTTATTAGAAGAACCGCTAGAATGAAAAGCTACTTTATCAATTTACTCGAAGAATATTGAATGACAAACTAAAATTCACAAATATTTCGAAAAAAAATTTATTTATTTTTATTTTTTCCCCCCTAAATTTATATTATACGTATACATACACAAGTAGAATATTAAACATTGAAACTAAAATATTGAATCTGAAATATAAGTAGAATTTTTTTTATTTACACGAAGAAATTATATTTGAATTAGCGATTAAAATGCTAGTTTTAATTATTAAATTAAATATAAATTACGTTTATTTAAGTATTAGTTTAGTAAGTAGATAATTATGTTAGGTTTTTAAGAGATAACGACATCGTCACAATGCCTGGTAGCAATTTTTAATCATTCTCTTGTATGCTCTCCATCTCAAATTAGTAATGTCTTGCCACTGTACATCATACTTTTCCTGATAACAACAGAGTCATGCCGGTCATCTATGTAACTCTGTTGTGGAAAAATTTTGAATTGAAATCACGTGACTTCCGATTTATATCGGAATTTCGTCCCCTATAAGATCACCCCCTATAAGTCGACCCCTCTATAAGATCATTGATTTTTCCGTTTTATCTGAATTACATGTTGTACGAGTCACTTAGATTTTACAAATATGTATGCCGGGCTGTGAACGGCTCACATATTTGTAAAATCTAAGTGACTCGTACAACATGTAATTCAGATAAAACGGAAAAATCAATGATCTTATAGGGGGGTCGACTGTAGTTAGTCGGGACCTCTTTCCCTTATCTTACCCATATTTATTCTCGGCTTTCATCTATATAACTCCGTTTTCGTAAGGAAGGAAAGACAGTGAAAATTTATAGATCCACATTTTTTTTTTAAATTGCAACCAAAAAAACTATATTTAACATACGAAAAGTGTAGGAGAGACAAAGGATTTCGTGTGTAATTCTATGATTTCTCATTTGTCGAGTAAAGACAATGCTGTTTTAAATTTGAATCGAGCTTTATACTTTAACCATTGTTCATATTCTATGAATGACTTAACTATTGAAACTTGGATAATTCCAAATTTTACTTGATCTTATTTAACAGAACAATCGACAGCTTCACAATTGTCATTTAATTAGCATTAATTAAGCTTGACAACACATTGACTACCTTCTTTTTGTTTTTTTTTTAACTGGGATAAATGTAATTTTACAACAATGCGCAAAGTCTCTTGGTTACAACATAAAATCAAAATATAATATAAACTTAAAATTAAAAAAATTAAATATTAAAATTAATTTTCTTTAAATACACAAAAGAAAAATAAATAAAAAAATAAATTGATAATCCGATTATGTTAAAATGTTATAATTCAATTAATATCGTAAATTATAATAAAAAATTTTTTTTATTGTTTAATTATGTTTTTTTAATTATTTAAATCAGATTATACATTAATTAAATTACATAATTAATCTTATTTAATACTTTATTATTTTTAAAAAATATTACTGAATTGAATT